>NW_017386040.1:12725-90474 GCF_000237925.1 Schistosoma mansoni
TGATGACGAACGAGTCTAATCAAAATAATACTGTTTGCAAGAGTTAATATAACTCGAAAGAGATAATTCGTAACTCGACAAGTAATGAAACACTGATTAAACTAATAAGTGTACAAACAAATAAATAAGCATAAATGAGATTCATAAGTGTCGAATTACAAAAACATGGATGTAGGTGTTATATTTACTAAAGGTCACAATTTCTAATGAAATGAATAGATTTATTAGGAGAGTGAAAAATGGTTCGATTGTTACATGCTATCTTAGTTATCACAGTGTGTTTAAAAACTAGGATGAATCATTTAGTTGTATGGTCGTTAGCACTTTATGTTATAACCTTAGTTTGACAACTAATGAGAACTAGGGATTACTGAGAAGCTTCTTTGTTTTCGTATGTGACTCCTCCGTAGTGGTCGAGGAACGTCGTTTCGATATTTCCACAAACTGGAGTATCATTATTTCTCATATAACTGGTACATTGAACTTCACAACACAAGGCCCATATTACATTCGATTTAAATGATAGATTGTAAATGATGTCTACATGAAATTTGTTTTAAAGATGCTACGAGTATTTTGAGTTCGACAACACCTCAACCAGTAACACCTTCTGTAATCAAAGTATTCCAAACCATTCAAATCACAAGTCAGAAGTGAAGAGGTTCAAATATATTTTTCACAGAATATCGATATATTGATAAATGACTGATCCAAGCTGACTAGAGGTTGAAGATGTGAAGTACATGTGAAGATGCATGACTGAAATCCTTCAACTAGGTGAGTCTATTAAACCAAATGTGGTCAGACCGAATGTGGAAGGCTTACTGAGCTATTGATATTGGGGATTTATTCATCTCTACGGTATCAAATAAAGACTACATTTTTTCTGATTATGAACTACAGAATAGTACTTTTGAAATCTCATCTTCATGGACACATGATCGTTATTGATGAACTTTTAAAAGAGAATACTTTACAAGTGTTGTAAAGATAATGAAGACTTTTAAATATACCTCACAGAACACTGATCAAACGATTGAAATAATCTTTTGTGAAGTACAGATGAATAAAGCACTGAACACTATCACCAACACAGTTCATATTTTACTTTCCATTCATCAAAAGTGATGCATATTTTTAGACTTTTTTATCCACTACTAACATCTGTAGTTAGAAAATGGAAATCTGACCAAATAATTTTTGTTAGAGAGTTTATTGTAGAACTATGGTGAGTGTGATTTTATTATATCGTTTTAAAAGAAATTGTCTGCTGTTGAATAATAACTGTCAACGATTGTTTATTGAATTTATGACTGCATCTACGTAACATATTTTGTTGTAAAGTTAAGGCGATCACAGAACTTTCAGTTGTGCGCGCGAACTATTGACCCCTAGCCCGGCGAGTCGGCTTTCCATAGTGTACAAGTATAACTTGAATCAATTCACAACATCCCGCTACCATCTTTCATCGTTTTCGGTGGGTAACTGCCTCACAGCCAACACAGGCTCCACTAATCACGGTTTCTCATTAGATCACCGTTCTAGATATCAGAGGAATTTGATTTTCACACTCCCAAGTTTTTCTTTGAAGTAAATTTTACTTCAGTACTTTGTATTTGAAGTTGTTATTAAATTAAAGGTAACGGGAATTCAAACAGTTATATATGTTTCTTGAAGGGACATTTCAAATATCGTTCTGAGTTTGTGCTATCTTTATCCTGAGAATAAGTTTTTCGAATACATTCGTTTCCGTTACTATGCTCGTATTCGACTTTGTTAAACTCAAATTGTAATTTTATTTATAATTTTTTTAATTTATTTAATATTTTAACTGAATTAGTTTCGGTTCATGTGAATTTAGTGAGTATAGTTTAACGGTCACTTTGAATAGGCAACACAAAATACGTTGTCACAAACTATTTGTGATGATTGGTCATCGATTCATATATTGATATGTTCAGGTTATTCATCCTATTGAATTCCGAACAAGCTTTGCAACGTTTTAAATCATAAACTTTGTTGCATCTCAGTAATAATAATAACATGATAAAATACTTGGACGTGTATCACATGTTTTGACTTATATGTATAACTCATATCCTACTCGAATAAACTTTGCTCTATATAGAAGTCAAATAACAGTATATTTCGTAGATAATCTCTAAACATGAGTCAATGGTGACTAGTGAATGATATTTGTTAAACTTTCAGAACACTGTTTTATGACAGTGATGTATAGTGACTAGGAGTGAAATTGAGAGGCGATCATTTCGTCTACATTGTGACCCGTCAGCTGGATAAAACTTGTCTATTCCAGAAATATCCGGAAAACCAATATATATATAGTTATTAATTTAAATCTTTTGTTATCGGATGACGCTAATCTAAATTTTTATAATCTTTTTATAGGAATGATTTCTGCCAACGACTGAGGGAAACTCTCAAATGCTATTTAGACGAAATTGATCCAAGTCTCGGTGGCCAAGGTCATGCATGTACAGGTTAGGATAAAAGACACAGAATTCACGATAACATTAAATGTATGGTGTTATATAACCTTAGGATAATGTAGTCATTTCAATGATCAAAGTGGTGAAATGAGCAATAGTAGCAAACATAATGTGATTTTTTAGATTATTCGAATTCATTTAAGAATACTCCATCGAAATATATTATCAAATACAAATGTGTAGTGAGTAGGCTCACTATGCAAGTCAATATAGCTCAAACTATCAGGTTTCTTGATCTGAAATTCAAACGAAAGGTCACATGAACTTTCTTTAATGGTAATGTCAACATAGTGATATTTAGACGAATTTCTTTGAAAGCTAGTAGTTTTAAGTAGACGCTTAAATAAGAAATGATTTCAAAACCACTGTAGAAAAGGGAAAACAATTTCATTGCAAGAGATCACTGTCCTTATTCAGTATGTATCTATTTATTAAAAACCTACTCCGTTAATTTTGAAAGTCATATATTGTATAAGAATTTAGACTATCTAGACTAATTAATCCGAAAGTAGAACTCAGTAGGGAATTAAACAAGATCCTAACAATGATACAATGCTTTTGTAGTCCATAAGGACTAAAGAATACAGCACTTTTTCAATCCAGTTTTGTATAGTAGTGTGAATGAGAAGTGAGCGGTACTTTTGCGTTCAACAGAAATCACTTGTTTAATAATTGTTTTCCAAACATTGTAGCATAGATTATCATAGAAATCTAATTGCACTGTAATACTGTGGTTTGAATCGGTTGTTGATGTGTTTAATTATTTGACACATAATGTTTATTGTTACCTTATTATTTAGAAGGAGGCCTAATTCAAGCAAGCGATAAGTAGAGTAAATTTTAATGATCGACATGATTTCAAATCTCACGAGGCGAGATCATGGATACGCACTGCTGAAAAGTCACACAATAGGACGAAATGCACGTCCACTGGTGTTCTAGCTTCAATTGACTCATGATCTCAACTACTAAAATTACTATATTATTCACAAAAAGGTCTTCTGATATTAAATAAGATAATTTTGATTTGATGGATAGGAATATCATCCTGATGAAACACTGACTTTTTGACTTTACATTTTCATGACCTGAAATTCAACATATTGAATTATTTTGTAAAAAGAGAATAATATATACCTGACATGTATGAAATAATTTGTGAATAATTTGTGGTAGAAACAAAACAGTAACAAGCTATACACCACTGAAAACAATGTGTGTCAACGCTTGATGGATAATTGATACTGTCACAAGAACGTCACAAGAGATACTGATAGTATGAATATAAATAAATAGGATAAAAACAAATTCACTCGGCATTGTTTGTTTGAATCTTCTCATTAATTGACCTGTCACTGATTGGCAAAAGTGCATATTTTGCGTATTGCCACGATATAGCATTAGTTCACAAGCACGATAAGCAAAGATGGATAGTGGATAACTCGATGACTTTTGAAGCGAACGGTACTGGGTTAAAGTCCCGGAGTGAACAACAACTTTGAGATGCGAGTACATCCAAATAGGACGAAACGCGCGTCCTTGATTCCACTCTAGCTACTACCCATCTTTGCTTAAAAAAGAATAGAATATATATTTTTGATGTTTACAACAATCTAAATATGTTCATCAATGACGAATCTGTACATTTAATGAAGGTTTCTTTTTTCGTGTCTCATCTAGAATAAAGATGTTTCGTCCCTTTTATTATTGAGATATAACTTTATAACAAACTTCTGTTCTTCTTCTTATTGTTGTTACCTGTTTCTATGTTAAAAGGAGGTAAGTTCATTGAAATGTACTGAAATAAAGCTCACTTATCCTTTCAGGTTATAGACTACTGATATTGATTACAAGTTTCTTTATCTTCAGAAAATATTTCATGAGCAGTGTATTTTCAGAAATGTGAATTATTCTCTCAGAGAACTGGTGTGATAAATGTTTTTTCCCCATTTTCAAATCAGAAGTGGTGTTAATTAGTTAACTTTCGAAGCTGAAAATAAAAAGATGTTTCAATAGATAAATAACTAGTTGAATTGCTTCTGTCAAATTAAGGATTCTAATCACCATTTAATAGTTGTGTAATACAATACAAAGTTACATACCACATATCGCTTACATTATACATCATGATGTTTATGCCATTATTGATTTTATTAGTGATTTTCAATTTGGAGTAAGTCCAAGGAGTATTTATTCAGTGCCATTAACTAATTTGACAAGGTTTTCTATTTATTCATTTGACGTAATTCAGTAGAAGTGTATCAGGAAGCAATTATGCAAAGCATAAGTCCAGAAAGGTTATTAAGTAAATGCTAATATATATAAAACTGTACTTACAGAAACATGAATTTATAAGTCTATTAGAAAGCTTTGATTGCATTAGGAAATCACAAGGAAAATGTTACACAACTTCCTAATTTTCTTATGGAACGTTTCTGGCTACATATGCGTCGATATACGAATACTATTTTCAACAGAAATATTCTGAATCAATCGAAAAATGTATTTCATTACATTTTTACATTTTCAAGTTTGGGATGACATCAATTATTGACGGGATGTAAATTAGTTCATCAGTTGTCGGTTTACTATTGAT
This sequence comes from Schistosoma mansoni, assembly GCF_000237925.1. Classification (NCBI taxonomy): domain Eukaryota; kingdom Metazoa; phylum Platyhelminthes; class Trematoda; order Strigeidida; family Schistosomatidae; genus Schistosoma; species Schistosoma mansoni. Next base: position 17,832 of record NW_017386040.1, read on the forward strand.
GGTTCAGTTAAAGACAGATTATATCAAAATTACTGGTGGAAACCAAATAGGACAAGAGAACTGATTTGTTCCTACAAGCAACCATAACCAGAAATCTGAACCATAAAATTCAGACGTCTTGGTATGTGGGTATTTTTTAAGACCACTGAGTGGTCTTTCAGTGATTGACATATGACTTCAACCACCTTAGGATAACAATGTCCCGTATTTTACACGGTGCTGTATATGAGATATCGTTCAATGATATATAGTATACACAAGACAATTCATAGAATTATGGAGTGTTAAATTAAATTTGTGAAGTCATTCGTTCGGGTTATTTCAGATAATGTTTTCAACAAAACGTTCATACACTTCCATGTAATTCGACTTTAGTCTGATGCACGGTTATTATCATCATGTAATAACTTACTATAATATACAGAATTTGTGAACACCATGAACATATTCTTATTTAAAGGCAATTTATTTTGAGTTTCTGGTGAGTTAGACCATTATATATATAACCTTAAATTACTCAATGCTGACACATAATATCAAAAACAATTTGTGGAATAATAGCAAACCTTAGGCCGTTCAATAATTTGTAACTAATGAGGGATTTCAGGATGTAAGCTTCGTTTGGTTGTTTGAGAAGTTAGACAAATCTGCATGCATCTCTGTAGTGATTTAAAATGCAGAGTCAATCACGCGACACAGAAGTTGTTGTATTCTGTAATTCAAATTTATGTATCGCGTTTATAAGAGATAAATTTTAGCTGATCTGTATGCTAATCCGTTAACATGCACAATTTTTTAGTGTTTCTGAATTTCATGACTATCACTGTGTCATATTCGTTTTCTTCAATAACAACTATACATTCATTATAAAGGCAATTAATTTGTACTCATCTCGGGACTGATATTTTATAAGAAGATTGACCAATCAACTTGTAATACACAGACGATGTAGCTCTGTTTGACGAATTTCAGAGTGTTGGATTGCCTTTAGTAATTAACCAATTACGTTTGGGTTGTATCTCTCTCCTTCTTAATGCAAAACGTTTTTTTCGGAACTGAACTGCATCAACATGTGAACGAATAGTTGAAAGTGGAGCGTGAAACATGGTCCATGAATGTAGGAGACGTAGGTCGGCTACGAGATATAGATCAAAGGTGTCTTCTAACAGCTGCTCTTGTATGGCAGAACAACGAATTGGAGGCAACTTCAGGTTAGATTTAGTGTTGATGAGGTAATTAGTTTTTATCTACTGAGGTATATGGAGTGACTGACTAACTGGTTCGTATTCAGTACACATTGAACAAGACATAATGTTAGCAATCCTATAAATCGTTCATAAGGACATTTTTTGACGACATAAGTGTAAATTGGATGAATGTAATGGGTTATTTATCTTACCTTCACTAACTCTTTTATTATATCTCTTTTCAGGGATAATTTGTACGAACACTTAGCTGGTACTTGGAAATGTTTATTACAAGTACTTCCTGAAAATCTAGGAGGTCAAAAAAATCCATGTTACAATTTGAATACAACTCAATAAAAGCTAAATAAACAACTATTTTCCAATTTATGATCTCCAATGTGTGTTTTAAAATTTTTTCTGATAAGATATGTGACGTTTCTACATCTCAAACAGATATTAAAAATGAGGGAATACACGACTATACAGATAGCGTCGAAACTACTGAAGTCGATTTGTAAACATTGCTGATATTAACGTTACCAGTTTGTAGTTTGTTTTGGAATATCTGCATCCCTTTTGGGTGACCTCAACATTGTTATTACGTCACGAGCATGTTCGGCTGTGTCGGATAGTGGCTAGCAGGGTTGTTTGTTGATTCTGATACCAGACCTCGGATCCGATACCTTATACACAAAATACTGAACACATTATCCATATAACTACATTGTGAATATTATCTGTCCTCCGAAATAGTTGGATAACATTTACAAATGCATCGGACAACGTCCCGTTGCACAAACTAGTGACTATCTAAACTCTATTTCAGTGACAACGAGTTGAGTGTTTGAAGCGAAATGTGGCGAGTTCGATTACCGGTATGAGCATCAACACCATAGTGTAACTACTTCCAGTAAACGAGTGTCAAAGAGAATGAAACACACATCCTGTGCTCTTCTACCAGCCACTATCCAACTATGCTTAAAATATTGAAGTACATCTGTAGAAATATATTCACGGTGTCAGGTTATGAGAAGTTACGTGGTTGAATGAAAATATTATTGCAAATGTTCGATTGATGATTGAGTACAGCGATATTTGTGAAGTAATATGTAACTCCTGAACAAAAAGTGGTACGATTTCAGGGTAATTTCAAAGAAGAATGCATTGCAAACGAGATAATTTCTCTTTGTTTACCAAACAACTTGAAAATGCAAAGATGTGATTATGAATACTTCAAATGAGATACACGATGATGAGACAGTCATGGTGATTATGACCATAATGTTTGCCTCTTTATTGAAACACACCTGTAATGAGTTTTTTTAATCAGACACGCATTAAACGTCATCCCAATAATCAGTATTTCATGGTTTAATGTTATATTGAGGTATGATGTACGATCGATGGAGAATTGAATATACATTTAATTGTAAATGTTTAAGTTGTGGGCCACATTACGTGTGGTTATGTAAACTTACCAAGTTACAGTTGAATAATTCTATTGTGGATGGATGTTTTTGCACGGAGATCCCAACAGATTTCAGATTGAAAACTGACACAATAATCTTCTGCGTGTTAAACATGAGATTACTTTGATAACCACTCTAGTACATAAACACTTATAGTGTTGAGGTGAACGAGATGTGTTGGAAGATCAATTTTTCTGCCTACTGCAAAATCACACAGTGGTTCAGTGGAATGTCAAAATCATACTTCAAGGACATCATCTGCATATCTTCTTTCTATTGTCTTTTACATACTTCATAATTCTTCCAAATCCGTTTTTAGTCTCATTCTTTTCAATTTTCCTCCCTCTTCTCTTCAGTTCGAGCTTCTTGATCTTCTTTTGATAGGCATTCCACTTCTGGTTGATGTTACATACTACTTACATCTGTCAATATAAGTAGCATGAACCACATCAGCACATGTATTAGCAACGTTATCGCATGTACAGACTGAGTGGAGAGAACAGACTGATGAGATGGTTTGTTCCAGACAAGGATGCATCAGAAGATTGAATTGAAGATAACAGGAAGGGAAACAAATAGCAATTAGAATAAAGACTGAATTGGAGGAATCATCATACAACATTTTTAAATCACTGTGTTTAAGATATTAATTAGTTTGCAGATATATACGTAATACATTTGGTTGATCGAAACACAGTGACTGGATATTCACAAAGCTTCCATGAAAAACGGTACGGAAATAACTTCAGACAACTTAGTGATTCTATGAATTCAAATGGAAAGTTCACTACTTTGATTCAAACCATAGACTCATCATTAGCCTTAAAAGTCTGAGAAAATCATCTTCAAAGACTAAAGTGCAAACTCTTCACTGTGTATCAGTCGAGGTATGTGAGAGTGTGAATGATATAAAAAATGGCCTGTCGATTCGTTTACTATCTTCTGGATACAATTGTGATGAATTGTATACTGGATTAGGTGTAGACACTGACATTGACTTCTTCGAGATGGATAGATTTGTGTGATCTCTTAAGTATCGTATAAATAGAAAATACTGTAATGTTTGTATTTCATTTAAATGTATCTAAAACAAGATTGTTTATGTATGCTAGGTAAGAATATAAAAAGATCGCTTTATTATATTTACCGAATCGATCATAATTATTTGTCGAGTTGAAATAGAGGCACATTGTAATGTTTGCAAAGTAATGATTGCTATGTATACTAGATCGACTAATACTTTTACGGATATTCTTTTTCATTCCACTTGAGCATTTTTTAAGATTATCATTTCAATATGTTTATAGGTCTTTAGTTTCGCAGTTCATAAGTGACATCGATATTAATTTTTGAGTGAATCAGCTTTGTAAATGATACTGTGTTAGTCTTCTCTTTATACTGCCTAGTTTGTATTGAAATCGATAAACTGAAACGAATATGGTTGATGTGAACCAGAACAGATAACATCTTAACCGAAAATTGATCTCTATTTTAGTGAAAGCTCACTGTTATGTGTTTGTTATTTCAATTTTGACATTATAGTCTATACGAATTAGTTAGATTTAATGTTATGGAATAATTAGCGGAAACTTTGAATTCATCAAGTTTAAATAAGGGTTATTCACTAATTAATGTAAAATAATTCTGTGATAACGATAATATTTGTGGTCTACTTATATCCATATAAGTAGTATATGGTGTTGGTCAGACATAGAATGTATTTGGGCAGAAGACCGATGAGGAAAGAACTGAAACAAAGCGCAATCGGTAGGAAAATGCACGAACAATGGAATTAGAGAAGAAACAGTGAAGATTGAGACTGTTGGTTGTTAATTTGCAAATTGACTGTCCATTGTATGGTTTTCAGAAATTACTGAGATAGTCTGTAATGTTTGCTTGAATACATTCGATTGTCCCCAACCAGTGTTCTGTTCACTACACTATATCTGATTTCAATTAGATTGTATGAGGATTGCTGTCAAAATATAAATTCCTGCCACCGTCTTATATAATCATCAACTTATATCTCGCTAGTGCATAACGGAATGAAATAAGTACAATACGAGAATGGATTTCTGATGCATATATTTTGTACAATGGTTGATCAGAACAGACAATCAGAGAGACGGAGCGAAGGAAGCAAAGAGGAGAGAGAAAATTGAAATTAAATGACGCGCAATGGAGAAATTGATTAGGCCAACTCAATTCAATCAAGCATGATTCAGTATTCATATTCAAACAAAACTAGATTACAGACATGTGGCGAGTAGGGTAAACGGTTAACACCCTCTCATATAAAAACAGTCGTGGTTAATGGGTGAATAATTAACAAGGTCAAAAGATGACTTGAGAAGAATGATGAAATAGGTCTGTCTGGAATCTAAGATAACATATATAAGCTTGACATAGTATCAGCCATCACAACCTCAGGAGATGTCGTCCCAAGACCTTATGACTGCTTTTCACATAATAATAGGGTCAATGTTACAGTTTTCGTTCTCTGTGTTATTCAAATTTAGTGAGTAGTAGAGTAGTGGACATTTTTTGAGTACACTCCTTATTTTTCAATAAGTGTTAATAAGGCTTTCTCACTTATTTTTAGCCAAGTGTAGAATGAATAGTTCCTTACGTTTTTCAAAGTACTCTATTATGTTACAGATATTGATATCAGTGTAGAATTTATTTATCAGTTTAAATGACTGTAGATTGAAGATAACTTCTGTTACTTACAAGGAACGTCACTAGAGTCACATCCACTTGTGATGTAATGCTGAATAGTTTTCTCATCATCTCAGGATATTTATAGCGGAATGCAAAAAACAACTTTAAACATCATGACATCAGTCATTTGGAATTACAGACTTTTGACTTTTCGGTCTTTACTCTGATGTTAGTGTAAAGATAATATGAATATTCACTATTGATTTAGAATCATGAGTTATATTCAGCTTGACTTTGGAGAGGCACAAAATGTTGAATTGACAGTGGCTTCACAATTCATGGATTACCACATAAGTTGCTGTCTAGTGAACACAAATTATGCAGATAAAAGTATTCAGTGATATAATCTATGATGACTTTGTCTAGATGTTTTAAATGATGGCTGTTAGGTGGTCGTTTGTGTCCAGTATTTGTTTAGGTCGCTTTTCATTATTCAGGTGACTTGTTGATGATTATTTCGCTGACAAAGCTAATCAGACATGTGGGATTGGTAAGTTGAGCAACAGTCAAATACTTTAAAGTTACTTGCGTTTCACAACAAACAGCTGATTGTGTAGTTAGGTTCTTTCATGTATGGAATGTAAACTATAAACACCTGTTTAAGGTATGACAGATATTTCCAAAAGTGTTGATAATCGAAAGCATGACGCTTTGTTGACCACCATTTAACGACGTCTCGTTTTGATTGAGACGATGAAATACTTTTCACCCTTTCTAAATAGTTAGAGTTCTACGAACAGCTGTTCTCATAGGGCATTTCATTTTAGATGTCACAAAAGCGAACAATTACTAGTCCATATCAGTATTATAATTATGGTATGAAGAATTAGGATTAGAGTTTGCAGTTAGGCGTTCGGGTTAGAAATTCTAGTAATGGTTTCCGTCATGAAATGACATCGGCTGTGTTACCAAAATGCTGATAACCATCTGGTTGAATGAATTTCGCGCCAAAACACAGACCGTGCTATGCTTAATTTTTTTAGTTCGTTCAAAATAATAGTTCTACGGCATAACAAACAGAAGAATATCATCATCACAGAAGACATTATAGTTTGTTAGGTTTGCTATTTCTGTATAGCAGTCGATATCTGAAATTAGTGAATGGATGATTTTCTATGATGACCTGAACAAACACTCATCTTATTTACAAAATTGTAATTCATTTTACACTGCTTTACATGTTGATAATAATATATACTGAACATTCACAACCTTCTGAATATATTCTCGGACTCATTCATTCGTGACTTTCATGTATGACTGAGTTGGTATCATTCGATCATGAAAGTGTTACGAGCGAAGGTGTTATCGAAACTCGAATATTTGTGGTATATTTTATGGAGTAGTTGCGACGGAAAGTGTTTGTAAGATCAGTTTGATGTGTTCAAAATGACAAGATGACACAAGAAGCCAGGTCAATAAACTTCAATTGGATAGATTGAGTGGACCTTCAGTAATATGATTTCGGGCCGATTGATCAGTCCTTCTATCTTAATTTACGTAAACACCATTCAGCAGCAATCAAACTGTATGAGCTGAGTTCTTTTATAAAAATGTTCGTGAATAATTACAGACATATATTTGAATGGGAAGTGCTATAATACTGACCAATAAGAACATAGAGGAAATAAGAGGACAATTAAAATCGTGGGCATAAGATGAGTCAGCAAACAATGGATGTAATGAATATACCATATGCATCCACCCATGGAAACAGATACTAAACATGAATGTGTGTATAATGTGTGGCAAGTCAAATTTCATATTTACACAACAGTGTGTAGATCACTTATAATTTGACAACGTTTGATCGCTTCTTTTGAGTGTTTGTGTATACTATGTTGTCTAAAAGTTTTACAAATGGTTTATGAGAAAGCGACATACTTAGAAATATATGTTGGAGTTTAAAGGTAATTATTGAAAGAGCTAAATAGAAACAGTTGCAACAGAAACGCAACTATTTTGGAATTGAATAGTTGTCAACTATGAAATATGTATGTTATTGTTTGACTAACGTATCTCACATTTGTTAATACGACGATATTGTAAACGTTGGTTATTTTTAGCTAATGCAGTGAGATCACCGTCTTCTCATACACTTTCCTATATACACTGATTTTAATGATCAACATAACTATTGCGTTTAGGTTGTAAGCAGTTGACGAAAAAGAAATCTGTGAATTTTAATGAATTCATATTATTCTACCACGTTTACTTTGCTTGTTTGAAATAAATTGTCTTCATTGGTTAATGAATTGTTCAGATTCCAAGGTGAGCGAGAAGTAGACAGTCTATTTTGTTGCTATTATAGTTAATGATTGGTAACTCTACACATGTTAGTCAGACTAATGTGGATCATCACCTCAGTTTATGGTGCATGTATTTCACGATTTTACTGAACGTGTTTCTGCAAAGTTTACTTCTTAGAGGATAATAAATAATCATGAATATGAGTAGTTGTCTGTTGGGCGTAGTATTCATTATTTCAATATTTTTACTTAGTGGAGTGAATGGTGAGTTTTATAACATTTAGACAATAAATTTGCAAGAATAATTATGTTTCTGATTATGGGTTGTTAGCAATGATAATGCAGATGTGCATAAGAAAGGATCCTACGAATATCGATATTTAACTTCACTGTAGATTTTACAGTTTACGAAGACGTGCTATGAAGTGTAGGCTGCTATAAAACTGAATATACACGAAATGCGAATAAATATACTGACTAGAATGAAATACCGTAGAAATCGTATTATATATGTTTGTAGAAGTTGGTTAGCGAGTAAAACTAGCCTTCTGCAACAGTTCCATGGTAAATGAGAGCGTTTATCTACATGTCATGCCTAAACATCTGAGAGATCACTAATGTGTTCTCATAATATTTCGCTTTGAAATATACAGGTGATCTTGGAAGCCATCAACAACAAGTTCTCAATTTTAAGCAGATCCTTTTCACTACCATTAAACTTTTGATAAAAATGACAGATGCTGAAAGTTTGAACTGTTTCAAAATCTACATCATATCAAAACACAGATATATGAACAGGGTGTATTGTTTTCATAGAACTCTACTGGTGTCCCCACAGTAATATATACATATTGATTGGCTAATATTTGATATAGTCACCCATCAACAGTTCTCTTTGATTTCAGCTGATAAAGGTAAGTAATTAAGAGTGATTAAATGTATATTTTGAGTGTACATTCTGATTATTTGTTTTCATAAATGGAACTGTGAATAATGAATGAAAATAAGAGTGAAAATGTTGATTATTGAAACTACCAATTGGATATTTACAAATCCGATAAATTTGGCTGTTTTTCCCAAATGTATTTTATTTCACCTCAGTCTTGTGCGACAACGTCTAGTGCTTCCAGGTGTCACATGATGCTCTGGCTTTACTCGACTCACGAATCCAACTATTGAAGGACGTTTGAATTTTTATATTGTAAACGAAACTGTAAACCAACAGTAACAGAATTCGATTGAAGTTACGTTATGTTGAGATAAAAGTGAATATTTCATTGAAAAATTGTGAACGTATTTTGAAAAACAAATAACAGTAAATCATGGCACATACAACATTGATTTAGGTATTTTATAAAACTGATTTATCACAGTGAATTATTAACCCATTAAAGTTCTAAAAATCTTATTGAATGAAAATAAAGGGTGAATACACTAATGGAATAATTTTTGCTCATTTAAATCTACGATAATCTGATTAAATAGTTGTAGATGAAACATTTGGAAAAAAGAAATGAATTCGGACAATCTTTTTGATTTCGCTGTAATATACGTTTTCGTTTGTAAATTGTAAGTAAAGTTGTAATGTGTTCTATTAGTTCCGGAACTGTCGTATCGTAATTTCCAAATTCAAAAAATTTGTAATGAGGAATAATTGTTTAGGTTAGTATAGAAACACTATGTCACTCATTCGAACCCAAAACAAAGTAAATGTGTGAGTGGTGGTTCAAACTTTCACTATAAATTAAAATGTACGCTATTATCTAAACAAATATTGCCATCCTATTTTCCAACCAATAATTGCTTAGTCAGTAGGGAAATCTAAATTTCATGAAATAGATAAATTGATAAATAGTTTCGATGGAATTACCAAGTGGAACAAGTAGATTTTATTCTTTCCATTCTGAATAGATCAAGTGTAGATTTTTCGAGAAGTAATATTTCATTTCTCGATAACACAAATTAGTTTGATTTCTGGAATAGAGCTTCAATTCATTTTCAAATATGTACTGTTACAGTCCATTCAACAAACACGAACAAAAAGAGGAGTGAATATGGAAGCCTCTATAACTAAATATCGAATAAAACAAATTAAACGTAGTTTGAGAAAATCATGGAGATTCATTGAAGGCGTGATGAGAACAAAAGCTACAATAAAATGCAAGTAGAACGATCTCAAATGGAATCAAATGATCAGAAGCAGCATCATCAGTATATTCAGTTATGCAGTTGTACTGTAAACGTCAGCGGCACTTACTGATCCTCACTCTATTAATTGAGCTATCTGAAGTTCTTAGAAACAAGTAACAATTGGCTCCTATCGCAATATATTAATTACAATAAAATAGTCAATGAAGAATAATCATTCAAGAGAAATCTACAGACGTTTGTTGTAATAGTTTATAAGAGGCCAACAAAATCTGAAGAGTGCGCGAACAGAATCATTGATTGAGAAGACGCATGGAATATTCGCGAACAATCCTGATGTACAATCTGACAGTGTACATTGATTAAATTTTTTTAAGGTACTTTCAGTAATATGTAACGGGTTCCCTACAGTATTTTTGTATTTTACAACTCAAATATAAAGCTGTCAGTGGTGGGATTTATGTAGAGTCAAACGAAGGACTTCGGATGTTAATGTCTTTTGAGAAGTTTCAAATATAAGCAAACTATCCTTTGTTATCAACTTAATTAGATTAAGTTTTTTAAAGAACAAACATCAGTCTTACGAATAACTAGTTCAGCTCACTTACCAACATCTTATTCCAATATGACAACATACCGTTAAATTGGCACCTTGTACGACCAGACAACATGTGTAATGAATAATGTTGCTTTTGTCATTAAATTTACTGAGCTAACGAATAAATGAATGAATGTTCTTCCATAGAGTAGTATTTAAAATATAACACACACACAACAGTTTGATTAAACATATGGTCATTTTATTGTTGAAGCAATCTTTGATCTCGTGTAAGTAAACACGCAGCTTCACTTGGTTGCATGTATGTTTTATATTTATTTTGTAATTTATTTGTTCATCATCCCACTTTTGAATTTCGCCCATAATCATTGAATAAATTCCAATTTATAGGGTACTGTGAACATTGTTGAGTTTCATTGTCTACAACAAGGGCCTATTTTTTTGACAACCTAATAATGCTGTTAGGAATAATGAAGGAGCAAACGATGAATGAACCATAAACACAAGTTCTGTGTTTGATTTCGCATATTTTACTTAGGCTAACGCGTTTGGGAGAAGTTGGAAGAAGTTATTTCTGATATTTATTGAATCAGACAGGCGGTAAAATGTGAAGCGATGGTGACGAACGAGTCTAATCAAAATATTACGGATTGCAAGCGTTAATATAACTCATAATAGACAATTCGTAATTCGACAATTTAACAAGCACTGGTTAAACTACTAAGTGTACAAACATATAAACAAGCATAAATGAGATGCATAAGTGACGAATTACAAAAACATGGATATAGGTGTTATATTTACTGAATGTCACAACTTCCTACGAAAGGAATAGATTTGTTAGGAGAGTAAAAATGATCCGTTTGTTACATGCTATCTTAGTTATCACAGTCTGTTTAAATGCTAGCATGAATCATGTAAGTATATGATTGTACTTTTTTCATAACTTTATTTGTACAACTACTGAGAACGAAGAACTATTGGGAAGCTCCTTTTTTATTATGTGACTAGGTGAGTCCACTAAACCTAATGCGATCAGGATCGAATGTTGAAGGCTTACAGAGCTATTAATTTTGGAGATTTATTTATCTCAACAGTTTCAAATAAAGACTACGTTTTTTCCTGAATATGAGCTAGATCAAAAGTGATGTGTATTTTTGAATATTATGTCAGAAACTATAAAGATCTGTAATTGGAAATTGGAAATTTATCCAAATAATTTTTGTCAGAACGTTTATTGTAGAACTATGGTGAGTCTGATTTTATGATATTGTTTTGAAAGAAATTGTTTGCTATTGAATAGTAAATGTCTGTCAACGATTGATTATTGAATTTATGACTGTATCTATGTAACATATGCCAAATTGTTAAATATATGTTGATATATGTTGTTTGATGTAACTGTGTATGTAGTTGCTTGTGTAATGTGTAGGCGATCACATATGACCATTTTCAACTCAACTGGTGAGAGTTAGATTCTTTTAACTTGGATTGACTTGATTTCGAAAGAGAACAAGAAGCGTCAACCTGTTGATATGCAGTTTGCACATTTTTAAATCTCAACTATAAATAAGATTGTTGGATTTTGTGACAGAGAGTTGTTGGTAATTCACTGAAAGCTTGCACTGTGATGAGTGAGGAGAAGTATTTTATTTTGATCGGATTCGTTATGCTTTATTTGGTGATGGCTAGAAATTGTTAAACGATGTAAATATCTGATAGTTCAAGCGAATGACTTCATTATATCTTGAGTTTCTTTGAACAAGAAAGATAATTGATGAATGACCTCACTACGTTAAACACTGATGCCAACTTACTTACTTACGCCTGGTAACCCTCATGCAGGAGCATGGATCGCCAACCAGCACTCTCCTTCCAACCCTGTCTGGGCAATCCCTTCCACTTCTTTCCAGTTGCTGTTCATCCCTTACTTATGTTCTTCCGATTCTCTACGCAGTGGGTTCTTTGGTCTTCCATCAACTACACCGAAATTTTAATGAAAATTTTGCAAATGCGATGATGACTATACATGGAAATGTGGATTATCGAAAATATAAATCTTAATCCTTATGTTTTTGTGACAGTACATATTAGACAAGTCGGGAACTTTAAGCATTCATCAGTAAAATGTCTTTGAAATCATGGTCGTATCTAAGTTAGAGTACCATCAGAAACATGAAAGAAATTGACGGCCATTCAATCCTATCATAAGACTCTTCAGCAGTACTCGTCTACAAACTTGAGCGCAATAGTTGAACCCAGGACTTTCGGTTGCGCGCGCGAACTCTTGACCCCTAGCTCAGTGAGTCTGCTTTCCGTAGTGTACAAGTATAACTTGAATCAATTCACAACATTGCGTTTTCGGTGGGTAACTGCCTCACAATCTACACAGTTCAGCTGCACCAACCATGGATTCTCATTAGAACACCGTTCTGGATTTCAGGGAAATTTGATTTTCACACTCCTCAGTTATTCTTTGAAGTAAGTTTTACTTCAGTACTTTGTCTCTGTAGTTATTAATGAATTCAAGGTAACGAGGATTCAAAAACTTACATCTATTTCTTGAAGAGACATTTCAAATATCATTCTGAATTTGTCCAGTCTTTATCCTGAAAATACGTTTTTTGAATACATTTGTTCACGTTACCGTGCTCTTAAACGACTTTGTTTAACTCAAATCGTGGTTTTATTTATTTAATATTTCAACTGAATTACTTTCGGTTCACGTGAATGTAATGCATAGAATTCAACGGTCACTTCGAATAGGCAACACAAAATAGGTTGTTACAAACTGTGTGATGATTGGTCATTGATTCATATATTGATATGTTCAGGTTATTCATCCTATTGAAGCCCGAACAAGCTTTGCAACGTTTTAAATCATAAACTTTGTTGCATCTCAGTAATAATAATAACATGATAAAATACTTGGACGTGTATCACATGTTTTGACTTATTTGTATAACTCATATCCTACTCGAATAAACTTTGCTCTATATAGAAGTCAAATAACAGTATATTTCGTAGATAATCTCTAAACATGAGTCAATGGTGACTAGTGAATGTTATTTGTTAAATTTTCAGAACATTGTTTTATGACAGTGACGTATATAGACTAGAAGTGGAATCGGAGGCGACTATTTCGTCCCAATTAGGACTCGTCAGCTGGATGAGACCTGATTATTCCAGATCTCAACATTATTAGCAGCGTCTAAATAACCATTATATATATATGAATAAACTGGTTGCGAATTTAAATCATTCGTTATTAGATGACGCTAATCAACATTTTTAATAATGTTTTTACAGGAAAAATTTCTGCGAACGACTGAAGGAAACTTTCAAATGCTATTTAGACAACATTGATCCAACTCTCGGCGGCCAAGGTCATACATGTACAGGTTAGGATAAAGCACACAGAATTCACGTGACATTAAATTTATAGTGTTATGTAATTTTAAGATAATGTAGTCATTTCAATGATTAAAGAGTGAAATGAACAACGGTAGTAAACCCAATGTGATCACTCAAATTATTTGAATTCAATAAGAATAATCCATCGAAATATGTCATCAAGTACAAATGTCTGGTGAGTTGGCTCACTATATCTGTCAATAGAGCTCAAAGTATCAAGGTTCTTGATCTGAAATTCAAACGACAGCTAACATGAACTTTCTTTAGTACTAAGTCAACATGGTGATATTTAGAACGAATTTCTTAGAAAGCTAGTAGTTTTAAGTGGGCGCTAGAATAAGAAATGATTTCAAAACAATGGCAGAAAAAAGAGAAAAATTTCATTGTGAGAGATCACTGTCCTCATTCATTATGTATCTATTTATTGAGAACTTACTCCGTTATTTTTGAAATTCTGTTAAAGGCTTGTGAGTTACATGTACCACTGTGATAGGGACTGTCTGATACATCTAATAACTCATTTGTAATTCAATGCTGTAGGGTATCCACAAGATTTTCATTTATAAAAATGTGATGATAATTTAGATAGACGAGAAATGTGAATGAATAGTTTACTGTAAGACATAACTAACCTAAAATATGTTTATACCTAATGAAACGCACTATGTATCTTGGTGTATGTTCCTTCGTAAAGTGTCTTATTATTACTGTTACATTACACCTAGCTAACACATGTTGAAACAAGGTTTATTCAGGATATTAGAATCAATCAGCCACCATCATATGTGAGCTCTGTTTCGTTTTATAACTCTCTCCAATTACGATTTGAATATTAAGACATCCATAACGAATTGGTTTTCAGCTCAGTAAGATTATGAGTTCAGTACAAAAGCTGTAATACGTCCAGCTTAAATTCACTTAGAACTGTCTACTGAGATTCATACGTTGTATAAGATCTTTGACTATTCAGAGCTATTAATCCTAAGGTAGAACTTAGTAGAGAATGAAATAAGATCCTAACAATGATACAATGCTTTTGTAGTCCATAAGAACTAAAAAATACAGCACTTTCTCAATTCAGTTATGTATAAAACTCACAGTAGTGTGAATGAGGAATGCGCAGTACTCCTCTGTTCAACACAAAGCACTTGTTAAATATCTGTTTTTCAAACATCCTAGCATAGATTGTCATAGAAATCTCACTGATTCTATCTATCTATGTTAGATATTCTTTTGAATTTTGAATAAGTTTGTTAGTTTTTTTCTCCCGTGTTCAATATTTGATAGGCATTTATTTGTTTGTCTTATAAATGTGCTGTTCAGATATATTTGAGTTCGTTAACATATTTTGATGACATCACAGAATGAATGAGGTTTGGCAGCTATTAATCGTATAAAATGGATTCAAATACGTGATGATATATTTTAACCTCATTGTATCACACAGAGTCTAGGTCATTAATCACTTTAAAATATGAAGTTGAAATGTATTGTTTGTAGGACTGTAAACAGTTCGAATTCCATTGTAATACTGTGATTTGAATAGGTTGTTCATATAAATGACGTGTTTGATTATTTGACACATAACGTATATTGTTACCTGATTCTTTTTTTCAAGCAAGCAATAAGTAATGTAAATTGTATTAATCAACATAATTTCAAATCGAGATCGTGAGTGCGCGCTGCTGAGAAGTCACACAATAGAACGAAATGGACGTCCAATGGTTTCAAGTTTTCTATGGTGGTCTAGCTTCAATTGACTCATGATCTCAACTATTAAAAATACTATAATAACAACGAAAATCTCTTCTGATAGTAAATTAGATCATTTAGATTTTATCGATACGAATATTATCCTGAAAGCGAACGTTAAAATATTTAGCTTTCACAAAAAAATGAATTCAACATATTGAATTATTTTGTCAAAAAGAGAATAACATAACCTGACACGTATGAAATAATTTGTGAATCTGGTAGAAACAAAACAGTAACAAGCTATACACCACTGAAAACAATGTGTGTCAACGCTTGATGGATACTGTCACAAGAACGTCACAAGAGATACTGATGGTATGAATATAAATCAAAAGGATAAAATTAAATTCACTTGGTAATGTTTGTTTGAATTTTCCCACTGATGTTTAGGACTGCAATTGACCAGCCTCTTTTCGGTGTATGTGCACACTGTGCGTATTGCCACGATATAGCCCTCATTCAGAAGCATTATAAACGAAGATGGCTAGTGGCAAGCAGTGCACTCGTCAGCTGGATGCACCTGTATCTCAGAGTTGATGTTCACTCTGGGACTGAGTAGATAACGCGATGGCGTTTGAAGCGAACGGTACTGGGTTCGAGTCCCAGAGTGAACATCAACTCTGAGATACAGGTACATCCAAATTGGATGAAACGCACATCCTGGATTCCACTGCTAGCCACTATCCATCTTTGCTTAAAAAATAGAGAATGTACTTTTGATGTTTATGACAATCTGGATAAGTTCATCATTGACAAATCTGTACATTTTACAAGCGTTTATTTTTTCATGTTTTATCTAGGATGAAGTGACTTGCTCCATTTATCATTGAGATTATAACAAGTTCTTGTTCTTCTTGTTATTATTACCTGTTTCTATGTTAAAAGGAGGTAAGTTCATTAAAATGTACTGAAATAAAACTCACTTTTTCTTTCAAATTATAGACTACTGAAATATCTAATCAATATAACAAATATCACAGATGGTCATCATATTGGTCACAAGTTTCTTTATCTTCAGGAAATACTTTATGAGCTTTGTATTTTCAAAAGTGTGAATTAATCTCTAAGAGAACTGATGTAATGCATCATTTTTCCCTATTTATGAAGCAGACGTGATGTTGAATAGTTAAGTTTGGAAGCCAAAAATAAAAAGATTCTTCAAAAGATAAATAATCAGCTTGATTACTTCTGTCATATTAGGGATTCTAATCACTATTTAATAGCTGTGTAATACAATGCACAATTACATATTACATATCACTTACATTATACATCTTGATATTTGTGTCATTTATGATTTTCTTAGCGATTTTCAATGTGGAGTAAGTTCAAGAAGTATTTATTCAGTGCCTTTGACTAATTTGACAAGGTTTTCCATTTATTCATTCTTTATAATTTAATAGAAGAATATCAGGAAGCAACTATACAAAGCATAAGTCAAAAAAGTTATTAAGTTAATGCTCATATATACTGTAATTACAGAAACGTGAATTTATAAGTCTATTTAAAAGCTATGACTGCATAGGGAGATCACCATGAAACAGTTAGACGATTTCCTATTTTTCTTATGGAACGTTTCTGACTACGTATGCGTCGACATACATATACTATTTTCAACAGAAATATTCTGAATCTGTCTGAGTAAATTTTTTCATTGCATTTTTACATTCTTAAGTTTGGGTCAACACCAATTATTGTCGGAATGTAACTTAGTGCACTATTTGTCGGTATACTTTTGATGGTCTGCGTGAAAGACAGATTTTATCAAATAACTACTGTAAACCAAGTAGGACAAGTTAGCTATTTTGTCCCTGTTAGCATTTTTTCACCAGAAATCTGAACCATAAAACGTTTTGGTAAGTGGTTCTTTCCTCAGACGACTGGGGAGTCATTCGGCAATTGACATATAACTTCAGTCAACTGAGGATAAAAATGTCCCGTATTTTACACGGGACTGTATATGAGATATCATCCTATGATATAAGGTACACACAAGACAATTCATAGAAATATGGAGTGTGAAATTAAATTTGTGAAGTCATTCGTTATAGGTTATTTCAGATAGTGTTTTCAACACAGTGTTCATACACTTCCATGTAATTTGCCTTTAGTCTGATGCACGTCAATTATCATTATCTAATTACTTACTAAAATATACAGAATTAGTGGATATAATGAATTTATTCTTGTTTAAAGAGAATTTATTTTGGAGATCTGGTGAGTTAGACCATAATATATATAACTTAAAATTACTTGTTGCTGACATATAATATCAAAATCCGTATGTGGAACTATAGTGAACCTTAGCACGTTCAACAATTTGTAACTAACGAGAGATTCTAGAATGTACGCTTCGTTTGGTTGTTACATATATATGGCGAGTAAGATAAAGGGTTGACACGCTCTCATATAAAAACAGTCAGGGTTATTGTACAAATAAGGAGAATGATGAAATAGGTCTATCTGGAATCTTGGATTCCCTCTATGAGCTTCTCATAATCCTAGCCACTAAAAACTCAGATGATGTCGTCCCAAAAACTTATAACTGCTTATCACATAATAATAGACTCAATGTTACAATTTTCGTTCTCTGTGTGATTCAAATTTAGTGATTGTTCAAGTTTTAGTACTGGACATGGTTTGAATGTACACCTTATTTTTAAATAATCGTTAATAAGTCTCTCAGACTTCTTTTTAGCCAAGTGTAAAATAAGTAGTTCCTTACGTTTTTAAAAGTATTCTATTATGTTCCGGATATGGATATCAGTGTAGAAATTATTTATCAGTTTTAATGACTTTAGATTGAAGGTGACTTCTGTTACTTTCGAGGAACTTCACTAGAGACTCCACTTATGTTGTAAAGCTGAAATGTGTTCCTATAATCTCAAGATATAGGTGGCACAACACGAGAAACAACTTTAAAAATCATGACACAAGTCATTTGAAATGACAGACTTTTGACCATTTGATCTTTCACCTGATGTTAATGTGAAGACAATGTAAATAGTCCGAATTGATATTGAATCATGAGTTATATTCAATTTTATTTTGGGCGGCATAAAGTAGTATCAGATCAGGAGTTTAGTGACTGTTGGTCTTCATATTATTGGAAGGGATAAAATACCTACTTACGTTCAAGCGTTAACTCTGTCAGTGGTTGCAGAAGCTGGATCACATGGTTCAGAATCCGTCAACGATGTATCTAAAGTGTATCTCTATCCAGATCTTGAGTTCTAGTATATCTTTTTGCATCACATTCCACTTTATCTATTCGAAGCAGATTATCAACGTCTAATATTTCTGTTGTGATAGGATATATGTTGATTATGACTGACTAATTGATTCGTGTTCAATACATATTTGACAAGAAATGTTTAATAATCTTATAAATCTTTAATGAAAAATTGTTTGACAACGCGAGTATCAATTGAGTGAATGGAATCGGTTATTAATTTTATCTTTACTAATTCTTTTATTGTATCTCTCTTCAGGAGCAATTTATACAATCGCTTAGCTGATACTTGGAAATGCTTATTACTAGTACTACCTGAAAATCTGGGAGGTAAAACTACACCATGTTACAATTTGACTGCGAAATAGCATAGAAATCGAACTCCATAAAAGCTAAATAAACAACTGCTTTTCTGATTTGTTAACTTAAATGTGTGTTTTAAAAAATTTTCTAATGAGATATGTGACTTCACCATATCTCAAACAGGTAATAACAATGAACGAATACACGACTTTACAGGTAGTGATGAAACTACTGAAATCGATTTGTAAAAAGTTATGATGTTAAGGAGGCCAGTTTCTAGTTTGATTTGGAATATCCGCATACCCTTTGGGTGATCTTCATATTGTCACTACATCACAAACTTGTTAAGCTATGTCGGATAGTGGCTAAAAAGATAATCCAAAAGGCGTGTTTCATTATGTTGGGCTCATCAGCCGGATCTGCCTTCATCCATATATTGATTCTCATACCAGGATTCAAACCTGATACCCTTCATTTAGAATAATCAACACATTATTTACATAACTACATTGTTAATGTTAATTACCCTCGGAAATAGTCGGTAGTCTGTAATTCAGTGGATAATGTGTTAAGTATTTGAAGCGAACATTTCTGGGTTCGAGTCCTGGTATAAACATCAACAACAGGGTGTAACTACTTCCAGTCAACGAGTTTCAAATGGAATGAAACACAAATCCTGCGTTCTGCTGTTAGCCACTATCCAACTATGTTTAAAATGTTGAAGTAAATCGTTGGAAATGTATTCGGGGTATTGGATTTTGGAAAGCTATGTGGCTGAATCAAAATGTTATTGCAGGTTTTTAATGATGATTCAGTTCAGCGGTATTTGTGAAGTAATTTATAACTGCTAAGGAAAAAATAATACGTATTCAGGGTAATTCCATTGAATAATGTACTGCAAACGAGATAACTTTTCTTTGTTTATTAACCAATATGAAAATTCAAAGACATGTTTATGAATACTTTTAATGAGATACCCGGTGATAAGACAGTTATGGTGATTATGACCATACTGTTCACCTCTTTATTGAAACAAATCTTAAATGAGTTTATGTAATCAGACATACACTAAACTAGCATGATATAGTGTTGAAGTGAACGAGAAGTGGTTGAAGATCAATTTTCCTCTCTAGTGAAAAATCACACAGTGGTTCAGTGAAATATCAAAGTCATGCTTCAAATACATAATCTGCATATCTCATTCCTTTGTCCTTTTCATACTTCATAATTTTTCCACTTCCGTTTTTGTACCAATTCTTTTCTATTTTCCTTTCTGTTTTCTTCAGTTTAAGCTTTTCAATCTTCTTTTGATAAGCATTTCACTTCTGGTTGGTGTTACATACTACACATATCTGTCAACATAAGTAGCATGAACCACATCAGCAAATGTGTTAGTGAGATTATCGTATGTACGGACTGGCTGAAGGGAACGGAGTGATGAGATGGCCTATTCCAATCAAGTAACACTACACTGAAAGGTGAAAACAACCATGTTGTGTTGTATGCTACATATGTTGACAGATATAAGTAATACGTAGCAGTAATCCGAAGTGGAAAGGATGCATCGGAAGATTGAATTGAAGAGAACAGGACAGGAAACAGATAGCAATTATAATAAAGACTGAATTGGAGGAATCATCATACAACATTTTTAAATCACTGTGTTTAAGATATTAATTAGTTTGCAGATATATACGTAATACATTTGGTTGATCGAAACACAGTGACTGGATATTCACAAAGCTTCCATGAAAAACGGTACGGAAATAACTTCAGACAACTTAATGATTCTATGAATTCAAATGGAAAGTTCACTACTTTGATTCAAACCATAGACTCATCATTAGCCTTAAAAATCTGAGAAAATCATCTTCAAAGACTAAAGTGCAAACTCTTCACTGTGTATCAGTCGATGTGTGTGAGAGTGTGAATGATATAAAAAATGGCCTGTCGATTCGTTTACTATCTTCTGAATACAATTGTGATGAAGCTTATACTGGATTAGCTGTTGATACAAACATTAACTTTTTCGAGACGGATAGATTTGTGTGATCTCTTAAGTATCGTATAAATATAAAATATTGTGATGTTTGTTCTTCATTGAAATGTACTTAAAACAAGATTATTTTTATATGCTAGGTGAGGGTATAAGAAGATCGCTTTATCATGTTTACCGAATCGATCATATTTATTTGTCGAATTAAAATAGAGACACATTGTAATGTTTGCAATGTAATGATCGCTATGTACACTAGATCGACTGATACGTTTGCTAATATTCGTTTTCAGTTCGCTTGAAAATTTCAAGCTTATCATTTTATTACGTTTAGACGTCTTTAGTTTCGCAGTTCATAATTGACATCTATATTAATTTTTGAGTGAATCAGCTTTGTAAATGATACTGTGTTAGTCTTCTCTTTGTACTGCCTAGTTGTTTCTGAAATCGATAAACTGAAACGAATATGTTTGATGTGAACCAAAACAGATAACATCTTAACAGAAAATAGATCTACATTTAGGTAAAATCTCATTGTTATGTGTTTGTTATGGCAATTTTGGCAATGAAGTCATTACGAATTAGTTAGATTTAATGTTATAGAATAATTAGCGGGAACTTTGATTTAGTGAAGTTCAAGTAAAGATTAAGTAGTTATTAATGTGAAATAATCCTATGAAGACGATAAAATTCGTCCTTAGTACATTAATCAGTTGTTTCGTTCAAGAACATCAACATCAGTTTATTTTTCTTCTTAGAGGATTTGAATAATTGATAATGGTGTATAATTTTGATTAGTTTATTTAATTGTGACTATCAAGTAGTAAACTTTAAAAAAGATAATAAACATTACCGACGGCCGACACCTTTATTTGGTTTTTAGTTACTACACCTATAGACGTCCAATAATAAAATGTGCTTTACGAAATAATATGAATATATAACAGTAGATTACGCGTAGATACGCTTAGATATTCCCAATAAACTATACGTTCTTTAAAAATTCTCTTGACTAAGTATTTATCTCAACATATAGTCTACTATTTGTCATATCTTGGACCCGCCTATTAGAGAGCAGTGATTTATTGATCGAATCAGTGATACACAAAAACCGTATGAGAAGTTTTGAGTACTTATTAGTCCTGCTTTCTGCCTAGCCCAGTCAGTTAAGTCCAAAACACCAATAACATCCTCTGTAAACATTTTCTCAGTTAAACAATATTTTTTCACACTTTATAAGCTACAATTAAATGTAATTGATCAATATAATTATTATTCAATTGTTCAAAACTTGGATGTAAGGTATATAGAGCAACAATATTTAACTATCTTTAGTATTTTAGCAAACACTATTTGATAACGTTTCTTTTAATCAAATATCATAATACAAACATCTAAAATGATGCATTACCATAGATTGAAATATATTGTACTAAACGATGTTATAGATCCATTCTCATTTAAGAATACTTATTCTAGACAATTTGTATGCTATGTCTGTCTAAAATAAATCACTTTTTGTGGTGGGAATGCAAGTTATTTCAGTTGGCAGATGTTATATTACCACTACTATAAGACATTCTCGGTTAATATTTGAGTTGAGAGTCAAAATAAAGGATTGTATTCTTTAACTTTCAAGATAGAATGGACAATGAGGCAAATCGACGTTAGTAATAAAATGAATGAATACAACTATTTTGTAATTGTCTGAAAACGTGTAAAAGGAAAATTAGTAACGAGGAAATATCTGACGATAAGACAACTATATTAAATATAGTTTCAAAGATATTTTGAAGTACCTGGTAATATAACAAAGTATTTTACCAAAAAATCTGGAAAAGTAAATTTATTAAATGAATGAATATATCATTTTGATGTACCAGTGGCTATACCATTGTTCCGGTTTACATAAAAGTCTATAAACAACAACTTAAGATTGATAAATCTATTTTCCTTGCCATTCGGTATATAAAATCCAAAACCTATAAGATCCAAACTAGGTTTGGGTGAAGAATAACTGTCGGGTAAAAGTGTAGTAACGCGCTTCCCAATCGAAGTCAGAACAAGGTGATTTAGGTAACTACGGTTCTAAACAAATATTGCCACTCAGTTATTTAACCAATAATTGTTCCCACAATAATCGATCGAACGCTCCAAAAAATAAGTGTTATTCTATCCTTTTTTCGATTGTCTCTTCCGAACAATGAGTGTGCAAAATATACGTATTCAAACATCCATTCTCGTATGTGACTTATTTAACTCCGTTATATTCACCGACGCCATTTCAGTCGATAATTATATACGAGGATTAGCGATATGTATATTTCAACAATCAATTATGCAATCTACTTGGAATCAGATCCAAGAGCCCCACCTTTCATATCGTTCATTCACTATTTAACCAATCAATAACTTATTCAAAACATAAGTTTGTTTATTAACTATCTGGACATAGTTTGACACAGTCTTCTCATGTTATTGGTTTATTAATATTAAAAAGAAATGGATTACGGTAGATGTGTACGTTTATTACTATGTCTGTAAATAATAAATTCATTTTCAGAAATTCAATAAACAAAGTTGGGATTCAATACATTTAGAAGGTTGGTTGAAGAAGAGGGTAATTGATCTAATTCAACCAGTCTCTATCAAACATTATAATCTGAAGTGAAGCAACGCGAATTCATAACCATGTTGTCAGTTGGTTGATCATATATCTTATACTGGGAAATAGCATTATTTAAGTATTCGCATATTATTCGAACTCAGTGGATTTGTTTGTACTTGGCATCATTGTTGTTTTACTTATTACATAATGCTTCCATCTAAATTGACTGATTATTTAGCAGAAACTGAAGTTTGTTAAAACATTTTCCTGTGTGACGTTACTTTTAACACAATAGGTGCATTCTTTGTGCTAATTTTCCTTGACTGCCATAGATACTTCATAAGTTGAGGTCTGTAACTGGTGTATTCATGTTCCTTAATCATGGGACATTCTTTAGATAAACCGTTGATTTGAACTCCAGTTTTACGCGTACCTCAATAACTTGGTTGCAAACTTCGATAGAATCAAAAAATCGATATCCTGAATTTCCTAAAACGAGACTATAAAACCATTGCTGAAGTATGATAGCAGTGAATTAGAATAATGAGATTATTGTCAATGCTTATCCTTAAAATACTCATCAAAAAAGTAAAACAAATCATAATTGGAAATATTTTATTCAAGTGAATACATCACTATTACAGTCAATTACTTAAATATAGTTAGATGTTCACTTGAAACCAGAGGCTGATTAGTAGTTTCATTGCAGTAAATTGTATTGACATATAGATGAGAAGTAACTACTGAATCTGTTTACATAATAAAAAACTGATTTATTCAGATTGTTGTCCACATTATTAGACATTTTTATATGTCGTTTTCGTAGGTACTGTATGATGTCTATGAATAGATCATAACATGTTTAATAGAAGAACATTGTACCTATGACGATCGAAGCAAAGTTACAAGAAAACATCCAATATAAGTGTTCGATATAACAATTTCAAATGATATTTAGGTCGGGGGTTAAGAAGTACGAATTATCGAAATGCCTTCATGACTTACTTGTTTTAATAGAAGCTTGTAAAAATAATTCGAAATATTAGGAAGGTTAAACAGTTACTCTAAGAAATGAAAACAGATATGAGAAGAATGAACAACAATTGGATAGAACTAGAAAGGAAGGCCCAGGACAGAGTGAGTTGGAGAATACTGGTAGGCGACCTATGATCCAGTGGAGGCAACAGGCGTGAGTATTTAAGTATGTAAACAATTTCAATGAAGTTACAATTTTAGACAATAATGTACTTTGAAATTATTTACCAATTATTTATGTTCTTTCGATGTTTTTGATTCGGATTGTGAAAAACAAACTGTCATTAACATAATCACTTCATGGTAAAATTATTGACTGAATGATGACGGCTGATAGAAAGTGTAAGCCTATTTTGAAATATTAGATCTGTTTTGAAGAGTGTTGAGCTCGGTATCATAAATCAGCTTTTGTGTTGAGTATCGGTTTGCTCGTTCGATTATTACATGCTATGTACCATACATAATAATAGATATCTTCGTGGTAAGATTAACAATTCTTCAAGTTCATTCTTCTGGTTACAAATGGATGAGACCTAATATCTTATTGAGTTATTGTTCACTTTAGAGCTGTGAATGTTTAACTATTGCTCCGGAATAATTGTAATAGTTAGTCAATAGAACAGATTCTATATCCTTTGAAATTTTGTTCATTTTTCCGACACTCACTTTTATTAGTGTCGGTTGTTTTGCTGATCTCCCTTTTGATGTTCAAACATACTCACACTCTCCCTTTTAATTGTCTCCTTCTTGATGGTCTCCAGAATGAATGCTCACCTCTTTTCAAGTGTGTTCATGTTAACGGCCACATTTTGAAGTAGCCATCTTGATTGTCACCGTTGTTATGACTTTATAAAAGAAGGCCATTGCCACTTCGTTATGATTTTATGTCCAGCTTTTATCAGGTGAATTGTCCACCAATCGAAAAACGACTTTTCCAATCTTAACACTGTGCAAAATCAATGATGTTCAACTGGTATGAGCAGTCTAATGTTTTTATTGGTCCCTTGTCCGCCTAGCCCTTCCAATTGAATCCAGAACACCAATTACAGCTTCTGCTATGCAAATCATTTATTTCAAGCATACTCTGTTTATATACCAGACAGACAGACGGCATCATACCATAAAATAGAAAATAATATTTGTACAAGATCAAGCCAAATGAGGCTGTGAACGTGAAATACAGTAATCAATAAACTGAGTATAATTTAGGGACAGTAATTCGTATGATAATAATTCATAGGTCAAAATGAAGCTTATAATAAGATGAATATATTTATACACAATCTAGTTACTCAATAGTTAAACAATAAGAATATACATAGAATAATAGTCCATTAATAGGTCCTGGAAGTTCCCTGTACTTACGTCTTCACTAGGATATAACAACCCTCTTTCTCACATCCTGATGATTGTAAATCGTTTCGTTCAGATATTCGACCAATCGAAAGAATTTCTCAACGAGACACATTTGGTTCTCGCATAATCTGCAAATCTTGGTCGACGTCAATACCCTTGTTAAAGCAGTGTTAAAACAAGAATGGTTTCAGGCACTTAAATGTTAAGTTGCTTCACCTGTATTATTGAGAGTGAACAAGCATTCGATTTATTCATCTTTGTGTTTTGGTGGATTTACACATGAGTACTTCATATTGTGAACATTTGCTGCAAATGTTTCTCAAAAGTAAGTGGCAATTAAGATAAAATTTATAAGGCAATCAACAATGAATCATGCAAACACTATGGCCAGAAAACTGAAAACTATGTCTAAATTTATGAATGGTCTATTAATTAATTTAACACATGAGGAACAAGCAATGGTCACTTTGAAATTGAAGTTCATAGAACATGCTATTTCAAATACTTCAACAAATGTGTTGATGAAAGTAGTACAAGAAAGTGTAGAGACTGGACATCAGGATGTCAGTTTCACTGGTTGGCTTCACGATTATGTCGGATTTATTGTGGCATTTATATTTAGTGATTTTTTGTAGCAACAAAATAAAGATCACATATTTCCCTATTTGTCACACTTTATGTGTAACCACATTTACATTCAATATTTATTGTTCCTCTGTATCAATGGTAAAGAAACATATATGTTTGTTTGGTTATATATAATACTACTTCATTATCGCAGTTCTTAAAATGTAAACGCTTTCTCCGACGTCCATTCTTCTGCTTTATTGACCACGGCGCTTGATTGAAGATTATAATAGTATCATAGCATCTTTTTACGCCTTCCCACACTACTTTGGAGCTTTGGCCCGGATTATTGTTAAATAATACTACAGGATTTAGTCTTCTTCATTTTGCCATTGGTGCCATCACGCGCAGAGGAACCTTTGTTAATCAAGTGAACTTATTTGTGGTTGTTGTCTCAGAGAGCAGCTTATAAGTAACATTCATTTCATAACACTGTTACCATTTTGTTGCTCAATATACCTTTTCATAATTTAACTGTAATTTGTTATTTTTTGCGTTACTCATAGACATACGCTTAGGTTTGTAGTGTTAATTCTTTTGGCATATTGTTGGTAACTTTGCGTGTTGTTATATTTTGACTAAGCCCTTTTGCTGGGATCTACCACAGATTATCAGTGTTAATGTGGATAACGAAATCATGTGGATTACGATGGACGGATGTGAAGTCTGGAACCAGAGCACCTTTCTCATTCATTCTACTCGAACTAAACTGTACCATCATGATATTTTCATCATCAAGCATTTTTTAGCACGAACCTGCCAACATCCGATACATTAGTGTTCATAACAAAAAAGTGATCTAGGAATTCTGATCAACGCAGAAGTCTATTTGAATTTAGGGTTGTAGAATCTTATTATCAGCAATGCATTGGTGTGATTCTATGTATTGTTTTACTCACATTAAAAAATTTGTTTTTTTTTCAGGAAAATAACTTCCACTCTGTGTGACTGTGGTGTTTTAATGAACCTATGATTTCCTTGTATTGTTGACTGTTCGTGCTCATCTAATACTTCTTGATTAAACTGCGTTATTGCTAGGATTACTAGTTCATACTATAATTCAAATACTTCAAATCATCACATCGTCGTCACGATGGAGCCTGTGATGGAATGCTTGGATATACATTCCGGTTTTAATGCTTTTGAGGATTACATGGAGAGGTTCAAAATCTGGGCTATGACCAAGGAGGATGATGAGGCTTTTAATATTGTGGCCCATTTTCTTACATTCATGGGAAAACAAGCATACAGCCTTATAAAGACTTTCGCACTTCCAGACAAGCCGATTTCATCCCCTTGTAGTGACCGGCCAGTCTCGATAAGAACACGATTGGAATAACAGAAACAATTATTATTATTGTAACCAATTGTACCAGAGATTGTTTTACTATATTTGTTTAACTGTATCAGTTTCACTTCTTGTTTCGCTCTCCGCCTTGTTTGGTTCGAACTTGCTCACGCACTGCTCATTTTGCCTGTACTCTTTGGCACGTCTCGGTATTATTTCTATACCACGAGATCACCAATAAATATACTTGATCTGGATTAATAAAGCCTTCTGATTTACGAGCTATCAAAGGAACCAAGTCGTTTCTGGGCGCGTAAACGAATTGTAGTGGTGATCATAGTCCGTCTTCGACTCGACATCCACTACAAACTGGTGAGCCGTATTTGGAACACGCACAACATCTGGTGAACCACAACTGGTAACCCAATTCGTCGAGCACAGTTCAAACCTGGCCATTTTTCCAACCCAGATAAATTCGGTGAGTCTGTTTATCTATCCACTTCTGTTGCATATATTCGTATTGATATTTTCAATATATAATATCTTGGCAACTTAATATGGTGGATAACGATAAGAATAGTATAAATATAATAGACTCCGAGGTACAGGCTATTAATTTTCGACCGGTTCCTTTCATCCCTCATGATCCAGAAGTCTGGTTCGCGGCACTGGAATCTCAATTTGAGATCCGCCGCATAACCAACCAAAGGCAAAAGTATGCCTATGCTTTGGAATCATTGCCCGGGGATCACCTAACCGCTGTTCGTGAGGTTGTCCTCAATCTGAACGTTCCGAACGTTTACGACCGTCTTAAGGATGCCATCCTTCGACATTTCCTCCCATCAAGAGAGGAACGATTGAGGACTCTCTTAGCACGTCACCCTATGGGTGATGCTAAGCCGAGCCACCACCTCACGCGCCTGCAATCCCTTGCAGGAAACACGACAGCCGACTCCGAAATAGTCAAAGAGTTATGGCTCGAAGCATTACCAGGGAGTATCCAACCAACTCTTACGGCCCTGCTCGAGGACACCCCACTCAACAAGGTGGCCCTCATAGCAGACAAAATTCTAGCACGAGCTAGCGCCAAAGACGACTATATTTTTGCCTCTACTTCTCGTTCAAACATGGATTTCGATGCTAGACAACCTTCAGCTCATGGGGATAGGGATAAGTGTATCCATACTCGTCTCAGTTTCCGAGACCGCTCAAATGTGCCAGCCTCCTACGTCCCCCGACCCAGGTCACAATCTCGAAAAGCCGTAACGACTCGCCCTAAGCGAGCATCTTCCAAGCCACACCAGAAGGCGGCTTCGGAAGCGAGTCCGAGTTGGTGCTGGTTTCACCGTGCCTGCGGGGCCGGTGCCCGTCATTGTCGAGCTCCCTGCTCATACAAGGCGGGAACTTCCCGAGCCGGTGAGTAAATACGGCCGTACTCACCGGCCCTTCACCTCAGTTTGACCGTTTATTTTACGTGCACGATTATCGCACTAACGCTAGGTACCTAGTGGATACAGGTGCCCAAGCTTCTGTCGTACCTATCAGTAACAGTAAGTCTCAAGCTACGATGCTTCGACTACGCGCTGCGGATGACTCATTCATTCCTAACTATGGTACACGACAAGTTACGGTCAATCTGAGCAAACAGCCTTACGAAGGCCCTTTTCACGTGATTTCCCGTCACGAAAAGACCTTCAAGGTTGATCGACATGGCCGCGTCAAAGTAGTCAGCATTGATCGTCTCATGCCAGCACACGTCGATGACAGTGCCCTACCTGATAAGCCGAGACCCAATGCTAGACCCATCAAAGCTCCTAGCAGGATCGCTACATCTACTCCGGATCCCACACTAGATGCATCTGAGACCCCATTCTCACGTCCCAGTCAACAGCACGTGTCATCTGCCCCGTCTACGGACGAGACTTCCGTCTCACGTCTAGACCAGCAGACCACACCGCTCTTGACTGCGGATGAGATTGCAGGCTCACGAGGTTCGAACGAGACTACCGTCTCACGTTCCGGTTGCCGAGTACGCTTACCCGTACGCTTTCGCGACTAACCTCATAACCAACTGCGGATACAGTATAGGACCCTAACCCTATACTACACGAATGCTACACTTTTCTCTTTTTCTTTCATTTTTTTTGTTTACTCCGAGCCTACGCCTTCGACCATCGCTGTTCCGGTATCGTCGACTTCAGTAAACTTTGGCGAAAGCTGGCCTGATCACTCACGCTCTAGTCAACCCACTCAGTCGACCTCTCTGGCTCCAAATACGTATGGTATACATTTGGTCCTGAACATGGTTATCCTGGTTGCATCTGGTTCCTTGGCTCAATCTGGTTTCGTCCTACGTCTGCAGCGTTTCTGGTCCGGACCTCTACGAACGCAATCTTCAGATTCTGGATACAAACCACTCTGGTGTAGCATGCTAATCCAAGCAATCAATACAGTACGTTCCTTCTGGTACCGTTCTACGTCAAAGACTTTTGGTGGCAACTCGAGGATCAACGATCACTTCCTGTTCTGCCAACGCCTTCGTCCTACAATTGCACGTTTCGCGATCAGTCCCACGAACGAAACCGCTACGTATCGAAAGTGTAAACCCTTTCTGGCGGGGTGCTCCTGTAATGACCGGCCAGTCTCGATAAGAACACGATTGGAATAACAGAAACAATTATTATTATTGTAACCAATTGTACCAGAGATTGTTTTACTATATTTGTTTAACTGTATCAGTTTCACTTCTTGTTTCGCTCTCCGCCTTGTTTGGTTCGAACTTGCTCACGCACTGCTCATTTTGCCTGTACTCTTTGGCACGTCTCGGTATTATTTCTATACCACGAGATCACCAATAAATATACTTGATCTGGATTAATAAAGCCTTCTGATTTACGAGCTATCAAAGGAACCAAGTCGTTTCTGGGCGCGTAAACGAATTGTAGTGGTGATCATAGTCCGTCTTCGACTCGGCATCCACTACACCCTTATGCAACTCTCAAACAACTACTGCTGGACCATGTAAAGTAAAGGAGAAAAATTCGATGAAATGACTTACTAGAACATCAGGAATTCCACTACTTTACTACGTTAAAGTCCGATACGTAATCAAAGTTACTCAGATAACAATGCACTAAATTGTGAAACAGTTCACAAAGATTAGCACAGGTTTGGTAAATGCTTGCTCTATGGCAAGTTTCACACATGTAATTCGTGTGTATTTCGTAATTTTAAATGCTTTAAACGTGGTAAAACTGGACACATTCAGTCAGTTTGTAATACCATGGTTCATTTTGCTGAAACTAATGCTAAGGTGGATGTTTCTAATGATCACTTATCTTTATTCAAGACTTCTAGAAGCTGTATAACGTCACATAACAGTCCAGAGTTGAATAAAACCCAGAATCATTGTGAGACAAAAATATCTAAACAACCAACCTCTTATCGGATTTCTAATGTTATGGTACCAGATATGGTTTGTCATAATCATTCACGTATTTCTGATGAAATTTCATACAACTCTGAGAACAAAATGTTGAATGAGTTGAATCATAATCAAAAACCAGATTCAATTTGATAGATGCTGATTTTTCTAATGATCCATTATTCTCTAATGAAACTCTTAATAAACTTGAGGGAAATATTTCAGTAAAATCGAATTCTGATGTCATATCAAGTGCCATTCGTCGTCACATAGGATTTATCTCTAGAGATATCCCTAATGAATGTGACAAATATGTTCCGAATGCGTCGAATTCTAGTCATATTTCTGATGTTATTGTATCAGATGTTGGATATTCTCCGAATCAATGTATGTCGAATAAAATCTCTAGACAGTGGTATGGTGAATCAGAGGGAATAGCAAGTTTTCCTGAAGCAATCAGTGAACCAGTGTGCCCAGATATGGAGTTTGTACAGGCGGAGAATCCAAATCCACTCCAACATTATCCTAATCAGTATGAGGAAGATGCATGTTTTCCATTCAGCTGTTTCGCAGGTGAATCAAGCCTAGATGAATTACATGTGTTAATTACATATATCAACGCATCTGTGTATTCCAATATGAATAACAAAAAAAGAATATGTATCATAATTTTTATTTACGTCGAAGTCACATGGTGGAATACCTGAAATTACATATCAGTGAGTATTCCAAAATGTTCACATACAGTAATCGATGAGTGATATTTGAGGAGATAATGCATATTGGGAACGTCAAATTGGTTAAAACATTGCGAAGTAAGGACCCAATATTTATTTCGTGGGGGAGGGTAGTGTTGGAAAGTCTATGATGCAAATTCTAAATATCAGTGGTTTCAGTACACAATCGACATGATGATTGTATGCAATTCCAAGACCCAGGTGAGTCTGTTCCAATTTCAGTTCTTAATTCTAATACTAATGAGTACATTCTAGATAATACAGAGTCTACATCCAATACACTGTTGGACAGACGTGAGATAAACTTAAGAAGAAGACATACAATCGATTACAGACGCTTACACTCCAATTTGAGCTGCGGAGGATGTGGTGTTTGAACGAACCAATGATTCCCTCGTATTGACGACTGCTTGGATTTCGAATTCCAAATACAGTACAATCGTTCATGCTCATCTAATACTTCTTGATTAAATTGCACTATTCCTGGGATTACTAGTTCCTACTACAATACAAATACTTCAAATCATCATAGTGACCTCAAATGAATAAGCAACAACAAATGAGTCTATTGTGTAGTAGCTCCGAAATTCCTACTTAATTGGCAAAACACTCTGGTGATAAGATGGTGGTATGTACTTTTGAAACCAACAGTTTTCTTTGTTTCGTGTATCTTTATTTGGAACCGCACACCGTGGTTTTTGATTCGACTTCAAATGATCTATTAGTGGCAGCTCAAATTTATTCTATGGAATTGAAACGGCAGTTTCAACAGATTGGAGACTCTTCAACAAGCTTTGCACCCCACGTTTGATTGAAGCGGTGAAATCCGCATGAAATTTCGCCATCATTTAGAATGGGACAATAGTAGTAGGTACAGAGTTACTGTAAGTTTTCTTCTACTTCCTATTCAAGTTCGTTGCCATATGTATTTCCAAGGTTACGGAACTCGAGATTCTGCTCGTATTATAATCTTTTGATGATTCAATTGGAGAGGCGGATCATTGTTTAAAGTCGAACATTACTTACTTACTTACGCCTATTACCCCTCGTCGAGGAGCATAGGGCGCTCACCAGCATTCTCCATCCATTTATGTCCTGGACCTTCTTTTCCAGTTCTTTCCAGTTGTCATTCATCCTTTTCATATCTGCTTCTATTTCCTGACGTAATGTGTTCTTCGGCCTTCCTCTTTTCCGCTTCCCTTCCGGATTCCAAGTTAGCGCTTGCCTCGTGATGCATATTGGTGATTTCCGTAATGTATGTCCGATCCACTTCCAATGTCTTTTCCCAATTTCCTCTTCAGCTGGAAGCTGGTTTGTCCTCTCCCTTAAATGCTGTTGCTGATAGTATCCGGCCAATGAATACTGAGTATTTTGCGCAGACAACTGTTTATAAATACCTGTATCTTCTTGACGATTGGTGTAGTAGTTCTCCACATTTCAGCTCCGTACAATAGGATTGTCTTGACGTTCGTATTGAAGATATTAATTTTGAAGTTAGTTGACAGTTGTTTTGAATTACATATGTTCTTTGATTGTAGAAATGATACCCTTGCTTTACCAATCCTCTCCTTTACATCTGCATGAAGTCGAACATGCTTGGGAAAAATTTTTACCCTGACTTTCTAATCTTAATTGAATGCAAAATAATTAGTTTTTCCGGCTCTTATCTTGAATCATTTATATTGTGACCAACTTTCTATGCAGCTTTTAATCACTTGTTGTTGTTATACTCTTTGATGTATCTTTTTAAAATATGTTTATGCTAGACTATTCTGAAATATTATATTTGTCGTTTATCCAGCTATCAAATAATATATGCGTAAACTACTACTTTGCGGATGGTTAGAAGTAAACCAAGCAATTTAAACTATGTCATTTATTCTCTAACCAGTTGCTAATATATTCTTTCCGATTGACATCTTAGTCGGAACCGACTCCCTAGATTTTCTTGAACACACTATTGATGCTCACGGCATTCGCCCCCTGAAAGGCAGATTGATGGTCATTTTAGATTAGACAGAATCGACCGCAGTCAGGCATTTACGCATATTTATAGGCCTGATCACTCTTTATCCATGCCTTTCACCGTGTTGCGCGTCACGCATAAGACAATTAACAAAACAACTTCGTGGAAATGAAAATTTCATCGATTTAGACAACAGTGCGAAAAGCATCCTCCATAATGAAGGAAATCATCGCGAAAACAAATATGCTCGCACGGCAGGACATCGAAGCACGCACTAATATCGTAATAGACGCATCCGACCTAGCGATCGAAGGAGTCTCACAACAATGGGTCAACCACACATGGCAATCTTTGGCATTCTTCTCGAGAATGTTGCAAGACACTGATTCTATGTATTACGCTTTCGTATTGTATTGCTCTGTACTGCACTTTCACTACCCAGCAGAAAGCCGGGAATTCACTCTGTTCTCTGACCACATATCTATCACCCCTCTTGGCTCATCCTAAGACAAGTACTCCCCTCGAGATTCTTGTCAAGTCGACATCTCACAGTTTACTTCAGATATACAACACGATTCTGAGGCAAACAATGTAGTTGCAAACGCTCTACATCATATAACCTTTTTTGAACGGTTTCAGAGGGATCGACTTTCAGAAGCTCGCTCAGTTTCAAAAAGAAGGCAATGATCTTCAACACGAGTAACCCACGACAACTCTGAAACCAAGAATCAAACAGATGGTAATAGGCAAGAAAACTACTATGTGACACATCCATAAGTGCGGATCGCTCAAAAGTGCCGAAACATTGTCGACTCAACGTCTTCGATACGTTGCACAGATTCTCATGCAGGTACTCCAGCAACTATCAAACTCAAAGCAGAACAACTTTATCGACCTGGTATGAATAAAGACGTGAGAGAGTGGGAACGCTTTTGTTTAAGCTGCCAGAAATCTAAGGTGATTAGACACAAATGCCCCTGAGGCTCTTTCACAACTCCCAGTACTCGTCTCGACTATGTCCATCTTGGTTTGGCAGGACCCTTACCAGATTCAAATGGGTGCTCTCACCTCTGAACGTGTGCAGACCGTTTCACGCGATGGCGAGAAACAGTGCCTATTTAAAACATTAGTACTGAAACAGTAGCTCGCGCTTTAGCCGAACGATAGATAGCATACTACGACTGTCCCTCAACTACCACTACAGACTGTGGAGGTCAGTTTGAGTCTGAACTCCTCTGTTGTCTTGCCACGCCGCTTGGAATCACACGGTCGCCTACCACCCACAAGCAAACGGGTTGGTGGAAAGATTACACCGACAGTCAAAAGTTTCACTTTCAGCTGCAAATGCATCGCAGTGGACCGTCGCTCTTCCACTCGTGTTACTTAACACTCACAATGCAGCGACAGCTGGTGTTGGACATACTACAGCACAAATCGCTTACGGAACGATACTCCAACTTCCAGGAGAATTCACTGATACTTCGTCTTCAATGACTATAAATACAAACTCTTGCACAAGCAGGCTTACAAACGCCATGCTTACTGTGATTTCCAAACATAGTATATTCAGTTGAGTTAATCTAGTTCTAGCTGCCTAAACGTGACCTACTTCGGGAATTCTTAGTTAACATAGTTGGAATACCGCTAATTGTAGCAATGTGATAGATGTAAAGCGGGTGGATGGAAAGATTTATATTAAATGTCAGCATTGCTGTTCACTTTTCTTCATTATTTTTTGTTTGAGAGTCAATTTACACGCAAATGGGTCCCACAAGAAGTTATATCAAAATAAAATGCACACCCAGAAGTTCTTCAGTGAAGAAGATATTATTTTCAAACTTAACTTAGTATTGTGTTCTAAAGACGCTACAAGTATTCGGAGTTTGACGACATCCTTACACGTGACACTTTGATAACCGAAGTATGCCAACTCAGTCAAACCAGAAGTCAGGAATGACCGAGTTCGAGGTTGTACTTGTAAGGCTATCGATATTCCGAGAAGCGTTTGATCTTAGCTAGATAAAAGTTGCAAAGGATGCATATACACTCGTGATCTGGTGTGGATGCGTTATCGATAGCCTTCATATAGGTGTGTTCAGTAAAACTAATGAGGTCAGATCAATGTCGAGGACTTACCGAATTGTTTATTTAGGGGATTCGTTTGCGGCTACAGTTCGATCTGGATACTGGATTCACGAGGCATTAGAAAATGCATGTTTCTTAAACGGCGTGGTATAGTATATCTTACCAGCGCTCGAATGTGTTTTTAATGTCAAATAATTTATATACTGTTGAGTTCATATTTCGACAAACTTCATTTTCACTACAAATAAGATAAACACTATTTAGATGTAAGCAAACCATTCCTGTGAAAGCTTAAATTACTTCAGTAGATATGGGTTTTACAACTTCCTGCCATAAAGTCCTGTCGTTGGGGCCTCAGTCCATTTTGCGATAAATTTATGTCTGAGCTGTTACAAATTAGGTCTTGAGTGAATGGAATTCAAAATGTTGTTAACTGATAAACAACACTTTGGTTGACAGAACAGCACCGAAAGAGTTTACATCAAAATTTCAAGTCAGTGATTTATAGAGCTGTTTAACGGAGGGATAGAGACAGCGCCTCCTGACGAATATTTCAAGAGAAAGCGCGGTATTTTCTTCAGTTCTGTAGATCCTGGGGAGGATTACTTCAAGTGTCACTCTTCCTTCGATTCCATTATTAATTACCTTGTTCTACATATACGTTTTCTAGAAGGAATAACTTAGAAGAATCTTACCTCTTCGTAATCACAACTACTCTATTACTACCGCGACACAGATCTCAAAGAGCAAGTAGTTTGCTAATTACAGATAGCAAGGCATCAAGCGACGTCCTTGAAAACTCAACAGATTCTTAAGGACTAAGGATAACATCTTAAAAAGATTTACCAATTTCTTTTTCCTATTTTATCTTTAATATGCCTAGGTTACTGCTTAAAAGTATTGGTGATCCACTGCTACCAGACATGGAAGCCCGCTAAGCGAAAGCTTCTTCTATTCCGTCCACAATCATTGGAACCATATGAAGGTTTGAGATTTGAACGCTTGGACATTGAAAGCCAAAGTCCGGCGTGGCGGGACTGTACAAAATTGCAAGGTTCAAACTTGATAATGGACCAGAGTCTTGAAGATATTATCCAACAGAAGCGCATCAGAGTAACTAGAGGTAGAGGTCGTGGACGCGGTCGCGGTGGCGAATCTTTGCGAGGTGTCCGTCGTGGTGGAGTTGCGCGACGAAACACAAATGGATTGGTATACATGTAAAATAATTATTCATTCTTTAGTCACGAGCCTTACCTGACAAATGGCAGCACGATATGTTCCAAGATGGTCGTAGCCCCAAAGGATCTGTTAGTACAGGTGGAAATGCTACGAGGCTGCACATTTCAAACCTGGACTTCGGTGTTAACAATGACGATATAAATGTAGGTATCTGAGCTATTAATAATCCTGTAGGAACTTTTTCGGGAGTTTGGTGCAATTCGGAAGGCTACCGTCCATTATGACAGGAGCGGTCGTTCTCTTGGCACCGCAGAAGTCGTATTTGTGAACCCTCTTAGTGCAACTAAAGCCAAAAATCACTACAATGGTGTACCCCTTGATGGACGTCCAATGGTCATTCAGTTGGTCGGTGCAGGTTAGTCAACACTCAGTCAGCCACGTCGACCAGGAAATCACTTCCGTAGCAACTGTTGACTTCGTTACCACTCAGTGATGTTCCACCTTCTTTGGGAAGATAGTGCTTCCATACTGACGTGCTGCCAGTATATGTTTTTGTTGTTTTCTATTGCTGGAATGTCTAAAACTTATAATTCATGGTGTTACCAACTATGGAGCAAATCCACTTACTCTCGGGGATTTCCGTCTGCATCTGTTTCAAATGGTTGGACATTGGCGAGGAACGTAGTGGAATTCTCCGTTGTCTCGAGGTTCTGGTATTACCATAATCATGGGCAGGGAGGTTTCCTTAGTTTTTCTTTGTTTTGTGGGTGTGATTGGGTGTTGTCACATGAGAACACTTGATGCCTACCATATCATGTGTTCTGCAGAAACTTCTGCCAGAAGTATAACGGATAATTGAGCCTAAAGTTTTATATTGGTACTAACGGACCTGAACCATGCATATAATGAACTGAAGTTAAATTTCATTTCAATAATAAAATGGCAACAGTTTTGATGTTATTAAAGACTCACTAATTGACGCGTATTTTATTCCTCAAGCTGTTGAAACTGCTGTAACATCACGTCCTCGTGTTACTCGCCCTCGTGGTTCACCGCTTCGTCGGGGTTTCGGACGTGGTCGAGGTCGTGCACGTGGTCGCGGAAGAATTCAGAAACCTGCAGTTACTAAGGAAGAATTAGACGCACAGTTGGCTGCTTATAATGCCCAGGTAATTCGTACACCATTATTACTAATTTTCCAAGTTTGACTCCTAAGAATGTAAACCCGCTTCAATTTGTCCTGGTTTATCTGACTCATTAAGCATCTAGACAAAAGTAGCTGTTTAGTTGTTATCTGCTTATTATTCTAATTATAAGCGCCTAAACGAGTGCAGAACAGGTTATCCCTTACATGGGTCCTGAAATGTTATTACTGTGGTTACACGTGGGCTAGAAACATGGACATTAGTGCGAGTACTCGGTTCTCAAGTGATGATATCCAACTTGACCAGGGCTTTGGATTCTCTCCATACCTGATAATTATCTATCTAGACGTCAGTAAAATGTAATTTACTAGGTATATGAATGATGTTTCCCTGTTGGGTTCGTAAAGTTCAAATTCTCTTGTCGATCAGTACGTAGTGAAATGATTTAAGAAGTCCTTCAAGTATATTATGTTATCGATGCAGTTGTCATATATCTCGATCCACTGATTGATCTGAGTCATGTTAAAAGGTAGACTACTCGGTTGGTACTTTATACTTGTAATCAATGACCGTAGATGCTAACTGACATGATCCTAAAACCAGTCGTAGTTGCGAAGCTGCATTCGTTCCCTGTCCTCTAAATCATTGGTTAAGTATCATCCCTAGATGTCCAGTCCAACAATTAAGATGTTACTACGTAAGTTTGGCTCAGAGTTAAAACATGATCTTGTTCTCATTTGTTTGTTAATTATTTACTTAGAACCTTCATATTCTTTGTTTAGCTCTGTTTTCAAATTTTACTATGATATCTGTTACGTGGTAGGGCTATTTTTCAAAATTACTGGTTTATCGCTTTGGTGCAATCTACTTGCTTCAGTTTCAAAGTTGCCCACAACAACTAAATCTGCGCTTTTAGGAGCTTATGCAACTTCCAGTTGAAGTAATCTCGTAAAGCGCACAAAAAATCTGTCTTTCGCGTCTTTACAATGCTATTTAGTACAGAATATTGATAACTGCTGATTAATACTCAGTGAATTGTAAGCAAATGTTCATTGAGTCAACTTTCCATACTTCACAGCATAGCAGTTGGAAGAGTACAAACCAGAGTAGTCCAAAAATCAGAGGTGGTGGAGAATCAAATAGACAGCTTGTTCGGATGTGCGTTTACCACCTAATTCAACAAAGTTCGCTGTCTCACTAGTCTATTTGTTGTCTCTACACAATGTTATACAACTTTACCCGGCATTATTTACGTAGCGGTTAAAGGAAATATAACCAATGCTTTA
This sequence comes from Schistosoma mansoni, assembly GCF_000237925.1. NCBI lineage: Eukaryota > Metazoa > Platyhelminthes > Trematoda > Strigeidida > Schistosomatidae > Schistosoma > Schistosoma mansoni. Next base: position 57,601 of record NW_017386040.1, read on the forward strand.
AAGGGATTCTTATTTATTATTTATTTATTTAAACACATATATATTGGTAAAAAAGGGCACCAGGTACATATGCGCCACACAAAATAATGAAAGTAGGAAGGGAAAGGATGAAAAGATAAGGCGGACTGAAATGTACAACCAGAAGACTCTTTCAGTTAGGAAAGTTAGAACCATTCTTTATGTAGAAAGTAAAAGAAGGTTGCAGCAGGATCGCCACTGGCTTCTATTCTGAGCCATATCTGATAACGTCTCTAGCCACTGTGTTGCACCATCTCTCGGACCCCAGCCAGGGAGTCGTGAAGGACCAACAGAAGCTAGCCCTTTGCAGCTCTCTTTCATGCCACGACACCATGTCATACACTGACCTCCTCTCCGCTTTTTCCAACCAGTCCCAGGGTCGGCAAATAATGCACGACGTGGAAGTCTCTGGGACGACATTCGTAAAACATGTCCAAGCCACCGAAGTCGGTGTTTCAAGATGGTGACACCAATTGAATTATCGTCTCTGCGCCCGAACACACGATGCCGAACCTCTGCATTACTAACATGGTGTTGCCACTGGATGTCAGCAATCCTTCGGAGACAACGATGATCGAACACAGAGAGACGTCTAACATCCTCAACTCGGAGAGGCCAGGTTTCACAAACATAGAGCAAAACTGCTCTCACCGACGCGTTGTAGATCCGACCTTTTACAGCCAGACTAACATCACGAAGGCGCCAAAGATGGCCCAGATTGGCATAAGCCGCTCTGGCTTTCATTATACGTGCACCAATCTCATCACTCACGCCACCACCAGCACTTATATAGCTACCTAGATACACGAACTTCTCAACTACTTCGATCTCCTCACCATCCAGGGTGAGTACAGGATGAGAATCCTGCCAGTCTTGTAGGAGTACTTTGCACTTGGAGGGTGCAAAGCACATGCCGTACCTGCGGACACTGATTGCCAACTGATTAAGTGCGTATTGCATGCCTTGGGCATTATCGCACAGTAAGACAATATCATCCGCATACTCAAGGTCGAGAAGTCGTTCTCCAGGCAACATATCCACACCGCCATTACTTACATCCACCAGAGCTGTTTCCAGGATGTCATCGATGGCAAAGTTGAAGAGGAATGGTGAGATCGAGCAACCCTGCCTAACCCCACTGCTCGAATGGAACAAGGGAGAAAGGTGGTTGTATGCCCTCACTCTGCCTGAGGTGTTCGTATACAGGGCCTTTAAGATGTTAATGAACTTCTCAGGCACACCGTTCTTCAATAGACAATCCCAGAGAACAGTCCTGTCCAACGAACCGAAGGTAGCCCTGATATCAAGAAACACTACGATTGTTGGCCTGCGATAAGTATGACGGTGTTGTAACAATTGGCGGAGGGTGAAGATGTGATCAATGCATCCTCGACCAGAACGAAAACCAGCCTGCTCCTCGCGAGTCAATCGTTCTCGGGTTTTAAACAACCTACGAAGAATGATAGAAGCCAATAGTTTGGACGCAATCGAAAGTAGACTTATCCCCCGATAGTTATTGCAGGAACAACGTGAACCCTTTTTAAAGATAGGGACGACTATTGACTCATTCCATGATGTTGGAACACTTTCTTGCTCCCAAACCTTTCCAAACAACACAGTCAATTCCTTAGTCAGAAAGTCACCACCATCTTTAAAAAGAGCCGGAGGTAAGTCATCTGGGCCAGGTGATTTGTAACGTTTCAAGAGTTGGAGTTCCTTGCGGACTTCCGCCTCGTTTGGTGGAACAGTCGTCACCGGCCATGGGGGGCAGGACAAACTGGTTGATGTTGCCGGAGCAGCAGGCCAGTTGAACTGCCTTTCGAAAAATTCCGCCCATCGTCCAAGACGTCGGGAGATGTTAGTGATTGGCATCCCATCATCCTCGTAGATTGTTTCACTCACACCAGACTTCTTGCTGCCAGTGGCTCGGATGAGTTGGAAGAGCTTCCGGCAGTTACCAGATGCAGCTGCTGCTTCCATCTCATTAGCACGCTCCGACCACCAGGCTTCCCGGTCCTTACGCAAGCTTTGCCCGATTTCATTACGTAACAGCCTTCGTTTGTGGTCAAACTCACGGTCACCCGGAGTAGACCGACGGGCTTCCATCAGTTGTAAGGAGCCAGAAGAAACCCAGTGCTTGTAAGCGGGACGTTTCGCGAAGCCGCAAGCGGCTTTACCCGCCATTTTCATGGCGTCGTGAAGATGCAACCAATGCTCATCTATACTTTTCGGTGGGGTGGTAGCTAGCCTAGAGGCTAGCTCCGCTCGATACTTACTTGCAACAGAAGTTGCAGCCAGTTTACTAACATCGATCCGTTGGTGGTGGTCAATCCTTCGGCCACTGAAAAGTAAAGTGAGATTGGCGCAGACCAGGGCATGATCAGACTCCAGATAGGTACTCCAAAAGGAGCGGCAGTCTTGTACACAACCACGCCAGCGGTAGCTGATCGCGATGTGATCAATCTGAGTCCAGGCTTGGGATGCAGAGGGAGGACGCCAGGTAGCACACCGGCGATGACTGTGCCGGAAGTTAGTGCTGGCCAGAAACAGGTTGTGGTCTGTGCACAGTTGCAGCAAACGGTCCCCGTTATCTGTCCTGCGACCAACAAGTCCCCATCGGCCACCTAAACGACTCTCTTCTGTGCCTAGACGCCCGACCTGTGCATTCAAGTCTCCGGCTAGTACTACAATATCTGTCGAACGCGCTTTCTTGAGAAGAACTGTTAACTGGTGGTAAAACTCATCCTTGATTGCATCCGGGCTGCAATCTGTCGGGGCATAGGCGGAGATGACAAAAAGACACCGTTTCTCACGCCGATTTCTTCTCACTTTGATGGAACTTTCTAATCTAACAGCACATAACCGACTGTTAATGGGGATCCAATCGATTAGTGCTGCCTCAGCCCTAGCGCTTAGTGCGACACCAACGCCAGCAAGACCAGACGAAGATGCCACAGGGTCCCCGGATAAGCGCACGTGGAACAAGCTTTTCGAGGCGACAGATGGAGATCGGATTTCTTAATTTAATATAGACAATCTACATACTTTTTGTAGGCCATTTCAGTCCCAAAGTAATGCCAATCTAAATGCTCCGTATACTCGCTCTTTGATTTTACATGTTCTTAAACTCCGAGCGAATTCATATTAGTGCTGCGATTTATTTACTCTTGGATATTGAGAAGGGTTCCACAATAAGTACGTCAATGAATGTGTATCCCTTCCTAAACGCGGCTAGCGTCAATGCACCATTATCCACTGAAAGGGAATAAAAGCCATACAGAGCATTCTCTTATTTAAAAGTTTGAATTTCATCACAACCAAACAAGAACTTGTCATTTGTTTACTAAGCTGAGGAGAGCTGGTTATGTGGCTGATCTCTAAGCAGAGTTACCTCTAGAGATGCTATATCCAAAGATCTCTAGAATTCACATATCAGGATCTGATACTTTTTCGCCTCAAAACTCATTCAGGTTGTCGGTGGATAATAAGACTCTACAATGAGTAGTTACAGCTTAGTTAAACTGTTTCTCATGGTATCGCGCAAATGTTTTAGCAATAGTTTTGTTAATAACCAAATTTTCATTCCACTCTGGCAAGTATAAAGAGTTGTGTACTAATGCTTGTCTTCCCTACCTTTCCACTTTTTTGTCTTTCTCCACCACTACTTAGACAATTTTTAAATCTAACGTAAAGTCGCCCCCGCTCATAATCGTCCTTAAGGCTAGACAGAATAACTTAACTCAGTAAACTCTAGCATCTCAGTCTTCTGGTTAAATTTACAGTAACAGTTCTCAGTGTCTTTTTGTGTGAATGAGGAGAGTAAAAGTGTATTGGTCTCGATTATTATTGTAATAGTTTTGAATTTGTTGCAAACATTAGTACATCTGAACCTTGTCATACGACAAACACCTCTATGTTTTTCTTAATAAGGCAGGTTTGTTTGTATTTCATCTGTTTAGTACAACCATTTCTTTTAATTAATAACATTAAGAATGTCATCATTGTCCGACACATACATCGCGTACTTGTGTTTATACAGTATACATGTATCTAGTTCATTTTACGAAGAACTGATGGTCCATTGTTAGCTCGTTACTAGTTTCTCTCGTGCATTGACCTTCATTGTCTCTTCATACTGAACTGTATCTTGCTTTCGTTCTATTTTCAGCGCGCTTGATCCCTTCTCACAATCCCTTGTTTTTGGAGTAGACTCAACAAAGTCTGTCAACTCTCCAAATCTCTTGTTCCCATTTGATGTATGTCTTTGAGTCCATATGAAAAATAAAACAATTTATCATATAAAAGTTTAGTTTTTAGTATTTTATATTATCACTACCGGTAGGACAACAAAAAGAGGAACAATAATTTTTTCGTCAAATACTCAAAATTTCTTGGAACGAAAAGTATTAGTTGTTAGGTGTTTGTCTTTGTTGCGGTGTGACATTTCATTTCAAGAAAAAATTCACCACAACTATGTTACGAACACCATTATGTGGTTTTTGTGGATTGCACTGTTCGACCTTTAGAAGTAATTATAACAACAGCTGTCTCGTGCGATCGTCTCATAGGTGTAGTGTGACTGCTCATATTCAGTTGACACTGAGATTCTTCCGACGTACTACTGTCAGGCGATAAAGTTGCATCAGGTAACTGATTGTCTTGTAAATTTATAAATCCATTTGGATCTAATTAAAATATAAGATTCAATAGTTACATATCTTAGGTATGGCTAAAAGATTTATATCAAAATAAAATGAATAACATATTTGCTCTTTTAGGCAGTCAGTGAGAAACAGCATACCAAGTTTCACTTGAAACCAACGGAAATCGTATGTGATCTACGTACCCAACAAAAATCACTCATTCACTAGGGTTTCTTGGAAATGTGACGAGCTCGTATTAAGCGAAACCAACTTAGATTTAACATGTATTTCGAAAGGTAATCGCTTCACAAGGTGAACTTGCTTCTCTGTGGCGAGATATATGATTATGATGGGACTTAAAATTGTCGAAAAAGGACAGCAGCTTTTCTCGACTGGTCATACCACATAGGTTTTCCGTAAGACATGGTCAGTGTTTCATATTTTCCATCAGTGGCAAAAGTGATTATCACTACTGTGGCCAGCTTGCTGTGCTCTCAAAACCGGGTAGGTGATGTCTGTTTGATTGGAGACTGGGTGATATGACTCAGAATAGTTCTTAGTGGCGCTTGTTTATTTACTCCTTATCTTAGGGCATGGAGCTTTCGCGTACTAATCTATCTACCTTCGCCTAATCTTTTCTGTTACCATTAGTATTGTTACTGCCTCTGCTGCTCTAATATTTCCCCAGACAACTTAATCACGCTACGCTAGTGGGGTGTTGTAACCTGAACACGTATGCCAGGTTCTATATTGCGTATGACTAACTGTCGTTTGTTCCGGTTGCTTTGTAAGGACAGTATATTTATTTTCAAGAAGTTGAAAAGCCTATCAACAAATACAAACCTTATAGGTTTTTTACTTGGTATATAGTGCAGGAGGGAGAGAATCCATTTGAAATGAAGCTGGCTGTATGCTGTCTAGGGATTCTGTAACACCGCTAGCAGTCAAATTTCTAGAATACTGCCATTTATATTCTAAAGAGTAATCCGTTCAAAGCTAGTCGCGTTCTACGAATCATTTCTACTTGTCCACTCGAGGCGGCAGGTCAGTCTACCATATTCCATACGTTGATAATTATATGCATATGATTTTAGTTCTCATTGCATGGTAACGGCGGATAATCTAGGCTTATGCTCTACAAACGGGTATAACCCCACTACCAATAGGCTATCTGCTGCCTCAATTTATATTTAGCACACTATTTTGTCCGGAGCTAACATTAAGCGATTATTTCTAGTAATTTATTACGATCGTTACACATTTTAACTTGCAGTCCACTTGTCTTGACGGAGCTTCATTTCATTTACCAGTAATTAGTCTGATCATCATGTAAAATTATTCACTTTGTATACAGAGTACATTTTACATTTTAAACTGGAAAATTTGCTTGCTACACGGTATGAGAAACATCTTGACGTTCGGGAATAATTCTTTAACTCTGAGTGCCTGTTTTCTACAAGCAGACTAATCTATGCCTTTAATTGTTTGACAGACACATCACATGACATCTCAGGATCAGTTAGTAAATGAAAAGTGGTAATTGGAGCCTGGTTTCGGAGAAAGGTGACCATATATTTGGCTAAGGTATCAGCCTACACGCCTCAGAAGTCAGAAAGACTAATATGCACCTAAACTTTTGTATATTTTATTCCCCTTTGCTAAAAACAGTCATTTCTCAGTCTTCTTAAATGAGTGTCCATATTTGATTTAACCAATGGAATTAAGTTATCGAATAAGCAAGTAGGCGGGCAGATGGTAATATCATTGCAAAATAGATAATCTGTGCTTGGATGTGCCCGATCATCGGCTACTTTGATGTGCAATCGTGTCTAGCATAAAAATAGGTTAGAAGAAAAGTCAAGAGCAACCGAGACAATATATAGAACTTATCCGCGCTGTCACTGACAGTTGGTTTTAATCGTACCAAGGTGTGGATATTTCGTTTATAGAATTGACATCCTAAACGTGATCTATCGTTATAGTTCAAAATCATCAGTAATTTAGATCTATTCATTATTTGCCTTCCTAGGAATGGTTGTGAACGAAATACAAGAAGCTTTGACTTTATGAGCTCCCGTCTTGAGTTGCAGTAGGTCAGCGATACCTATTCCACGGTTATAAATGTTCGATTTAATGCTTTTTTTGAAATAATATCGCCTGTTTCAAAGCGATAATATTTTCTCGTTGTTGATGTTAAGGGCTGTAAGTAGTATCTTGAGTCGATTGCTCTTTAGTCAAAAAAAGTGTTTTTAATTTACGAGTACCTGATGAATGAATAAACTTGATTTCATCTGTGACGAATACAATCTACAAATAGCAAAGATTGTTTACTATGTTGGTAAGTATTTAGAGCTTACTAGTTTTATTGTAGAACAAAGCGTTTTGCTATCAATCTTTGCTTTTTTTTAACTACAGATTTGTAACAAGGTGACGTTTCTCATAATTGTTTACGAAATCAAGAACTGTAATTGACTGATCTTTCCATTTCTTACGTTTATCAATAATATTCATATAAAATATCCTATCCTCGGTTGACAGTATTTAAAGTAGTGTCGAAACTTTCGCTCATAAAAATCTTATACTTGTGCAATATTGAGCGGCCTATGCTGCTCCGCGTGGGGCAACAGGTGTAAGTAAGTAAAAATTGTGCAATACTTACATGTAATTTTATTTCTATACAAGAATATTATACAAATCTGAACTTACCTTCAACTCGTTCAACACTAGAATCATCCACTTCTGAAGACTGTTCGGTATTTCCATTTGTCTGCTCATCCAGTTCATCATCGTCCTCTTCGTCATCCTCCTCCACATCATCATCATCATGATAGCATAAATATTCATTTCTATAACTCATATCATTCCATGATGCATTTTTTCGCACGATACTACCACCAGCATTGCCATCTCTAGTTTTTACATCTGATAAAGTTCCATCAATTACTGAATAACTAGATGGGAAATGATATTTACTATTACTACTTAATTTACAATTACATTGAAAAATGTCACTGGAACTTTCAAATAAATGTAGATTTTCAAAAATTGGTTTGCAGATAGTATTATTAATATTAGTAGTGCTTGTGATAAGACTATGGGTTGTCGGTGAACTATTCTTCCTAGCAACATTATTATTCAGTAATTCTCGGGAAATTGAATCTTGATCAATATTAGCCGAGTCCGATTCGTAATATTTCATTCGTTTTGCTGATTTTCTTATTGTTTTCATCGGATCCATAGATTGGTCTATTCCTCTTGGTAATATTTTATATTTGAATTTAGAATTCTGTTGACGTAAATCATTCCCATCACTAGTTGTTTCACTTTCATTATCGTTTTGTGAAATACAAGACGACGACTCATCACCACCATGGTGACAATTTTGTTTCTGGTTATCCCGTTGTTTCTGATTTGGTATTATTATCCAATTCGATGGTGATGATGATGATGGTAATGCTGTTGATGGAGGTACTACTACGTGTGGGTGGTATAGTTTTGTATGGTGATATCGTTGTACATTACTCATAATATTATTAGTAGTTGATGTGACAGGTGTTACTGATACTGTTGTTGTTGTCGGCTTCATCATCGTCATGTTAGTTAATGATGGTAGAATATGTTTAATCTCTTTTTTAGATAATTTATAGTGATGAGGATAATTTTCATTTTCCATATCTAACAGTTCACCGTTTGTAAATTGACTTAATTTATTTGAAGTGAATAATTCCCGTGGAGTTGAGTGAGGTTCTTGTGTATATTGTGATAAATCTTTCTGAGGTATACCAATTCGTTGGTGTAATGGAATGTTGCGTAGCTGTGATTGTTCTTGAAACTTGAAAATATTAAAAGAGGAAAAGCATTTACTCTATTCAACTAACTGTAAACAATCTGTCCAGAAAATATATGAACTGAACTACTAAAGTTGTCAGTACTGGACATAACAAGATGAATGACTTATAGGATTATACGTAAACACCCATCTTGAATTAGTAGCCTATCGTGTATGTGTGTTACTTTACTACTAATGACTAACTAGCCGTTACATTAGGACAATCTACTTGAAGATTCATCAATGATTGTAAGAATCTTGTCTTCACTTCTGTCACTGCTCTAGATTGTTCCCTATTAATTTACCATCTCAGCCCTTTACAGTTCTATTTTGTTACTGAAACGTAAAATAACCACTTACAGAAAGGCACTGGGGCAATAAAGATAGTGAGACGTGAAACGATATGGCTACTAAAAAGAATTTACTAGACACACTATCCAACACTAGATTTTATAGAATCCTCTTACAACTAATGCCATTTAAAGTTTTGAGGTAAAGTTTAAGCGTTATAACCCTGACTGTCAATAATCGTAGTGGATTAGCTTTGAGATGGTACCTTAGGCTTTGTACACTTATCACCCTGATAGCCTTTTTTAAATAAGTCCTAACGGTGTATAGATTCAGAAAGAAACACGAACTTCCGACTACAATATTTTGTCGAAAAACACAGATCGATAAGCCACGAACGAATTCGAGCAGATAAGCCAATGCACACGAGCGAGCGAATACAAAGGTGAATCAAGAGTCGAATCAATAAGATTTAAGCATATATATTTATATGTATCGGAAGCGATAAGAAACGGAGATGATCGTTGAAAAAAAATGGGGAATGAAGCGAGGCGCAGATGGTGAATGAACCAACTCTTCATGATAAAGCAAGATTCAGTATTTATAATCAGACAAAAATAAGCAATATACACTCATAAACAAAAACAGTCAAGGTTAGTCAGTGAATAATTGACAAGATCGGAATGTGGCTCAAGAAGAATAAACAAATTGGTCTATCCGGAACCTAGAATAACTCATGTGGGCTTAACATAGTACTACATACTAAATTTGTCATCAAACTATGCATATAAATTAGTACATAGAATTAAGAAGATATTTATTAATGAGCCCTGAATTTGAAGATTTCTGTCATTATGAACCAAATGACTTGTAAAAATACTCAAATGACTGAAAGTACCGAGTCTTTTCACATCAATAAGGAATTATTTTTGACTTTCATAAATCATTCACTTGAACTAATGTATAAGAAAATATGATAAAATTCACTTTAAAAACGCTACACCCTTGATATATTATTTCATATAAAACTTAAGTCTATTATTCAAATCTCGTGAGGTGAGATTGTGGATGCGCACTGTTGAAGAGTCCCACAATAGGACGAAACAGCCATTCAGTGCTTCGAAGTTTTCCATGGTGGTCTAGCTTCATTTGACTCATGAATTCAACTATAAAATTACTAAACTCTCCACAAAACCCCTTCTGATATTCAATTAATCAATCTTCCCATTGAACATTATTAAACTTACCATAAAATTATTTTCATGTTTTGCTCGTTTCGGTGCAATACCTTTAAAATGTTTACGTTTTTGTTCACGTTTCCATTGTTGTGATTGATGTTGTTGTTGTTGCTGGTGTTGCTGGTGTTCAGTGTTTAATATAGAGAATATATTTATATCTGAATTAAGTTGTTGTTCCAAACTATATCGTGGTTGATAATAAGTTTTTAAATTATTTTTATCATTTAAATTCAATTCTAATAATTCAGTTGGTAATATTTTTTGTTTTAATGAAGTACATGAAATATAAGGTGTAAATGCTGAATTATTTGTTTTAATAGGTCGAACTGAAAAACTTCGTCTTAGATTATCTAATATAAAGTAAATATATGATAGAAAAAGAACAAATATATTCATAAGCTTATCATTATCTTGATTTATAAAGGATTAATTAACAATGAAAGATTTTAAAAGAGTTGAAAGATCTTCTAGATGTATTCTTAGCTGATATCTTTACTTGTGAAGTAAAAATTCAGTTAGTATTGTTTGTTTGAATCTTTCCATTGATGATGTTTAGGACTGCAACTGGTCAGTCTCTAATTGGCATATGTGCATACTGTGCGTATTGCCTCAATATAGCCTTCATTTACAAGCATTATAAGTAAAGATGGACTCAGTGGCCGAGTGGATAACGTGATGGCGTTTGAAGCGAAAGGTACTGGGTTTGAATCCCAGAGTGAATATCAACTCTGAGATGCAGGTATATCCAGCTGACGAGTCCCAAATAGGATGAAACGTTCGTCCTGGATTCCACTGCTATCCACTATCCATCTTTGTTTACTTGAGAAGGCTAGAAAGTCAGATGTTTGAAATCATTCCATTGTGTAATGTTGAATTCTTTTCATAAATTCATTATGAACATTTCATCTGAAGTTTCAGTATACATGATGAAAGGTATACCATCAGCACACATGTTATTTATTTATTTATTGAAACACAAATATTAGCACAAAGAGGCACCAGATATATATGCGCCACACAAATGTCAATTGATTTGCGTGGGGGCAGTGATACTGTTCAGGTGCCCAAACTGAAGCAGGTGGTTTTCTTAGGGGGCCACACCCGGAGCCTTTGACCTAAAGACCTGATCCACAAGGCAGTGGAGCATTGTAAGGAGATGCAGTCCCATGGTAGACGGTGACCAACGATTGATTCATACGCCATTTGTTCCCTCAGGATACTGGAGCCCATGTGCACGATTGGTTTGGAATGAGAGTTTTCCAACTTCCCTAGGTGGACGCTCCATGTCCACCAACCCGGTTAAAGCACCGGACATTCGCTTTTCGTCCTCTCAATTTCGTAAACAACACCCCCGCCACACATGTATTCACATTTGATTAACAACTGTAATTAACTGACTAGTATACTATAATTTTCAACCAGCTCTGAAAATGAGTTATACTTAAACACCTGTTAAATGTATCGCTAGAGCGTTACTTAATTCTCAAGCAAATCATGATTAGACGGCCGTAAACCTACAGTAAATAAAGTAATCCACTCTTACACAAACTTCTAAGTTAACATTTTCTCTATCTCATCCCTATAGTCACTGTAAGCTAATTTCATTGAACGTCATATTTTATTATCTCATATTTCAATAGGTTTTATCCTATATGTCTACAAGAATTCGTTTCGTATGATATTCTCTTGTATTTCTTTGTGATACAGTGAGTAATTGCTTAATCAATTGGAATGCGACTGACATGTAAAACTGATCTTTTTTTTCTCCAATCATGTGTGACATGCATTCACATTTTAAGAAGGATTATAAATGCTTAATTGTATAATATTTGAAATATGTTCATTTAGTAAGTTATTGAATTATTATTATGAAATACAACGTATCAGAATAGAGATTTGTGGATATTGTAGTAATGTTAACAGTTTAAGTCATGAGTCGAACTAAGCTAGACCACCATTGGAAACCTTAAAGCACTGGACGGCTGTTTCGTCCTGGTATGGAACTCCATAGCAGTGCGCATCCACATGGACTGTACCTCAGGACCGGTCTCGCTTACGAATGCTTAACCTTTAGATTGCTTAGCCGGAATCCAACGGTGTTAATGTCTAACTTCAACCGATCCATGATCTTGCGCAACTATTCATCCAGTGTCTGAGGTGGATAACTGTCTCATACCCACGAACACGGATTGGACTCCATGGGTCACCGCTTCTCACTAGAACTCTTGGAAACTTCATCCTGAAGCTAGTCACTAGTGAGTGAACAACCGTTTAGTTTTTGCACGTTTTTCAATGGTGGTCTACCTTAGATAGACTCGTGAATTTGACTGTTAAAAATACAACTTACTTCAATTTGTACGAATCTGATTGTTGATCTAACTGTAAATAAATCATGTAAAACATGGTGTATTTCTAAAGCATTTCGATTTATTTTGCGAGTCAAGTAAATTTTTATCACTAGTCTTTTCACCTTTCTTCTTGTGTCCAAGTCGCAGTGAACATTCAGTCAGGAGTTATTGGATGCGGCTAATAAATAGATTCGAGTGTTCGTTTAGTTGACTTACCACTTTGAAAACCTCATCGAAGTAAGTACAAAAACTGTACATAACCCAATGATTGATATAAGCTTCATTCATATTTCAAACACAAGATAACCGTCTTCATGTTGCCGTACTTTACTATTTGAATATATTAAATCATTCTTTTAAGGTGGAGGAGAAATTTCGAACTCGCTACTCAGTTGCTAATAACTTTTAAGTGTTGTAAATCTGAAGTTAATAAAAATCAGTGGTAATCCATTTTATTCAATACAAGTGACTTAACATCAAATTAGAGTGATTTAGAAAATTTCAGCCTACACACAGTCTGTGCAATCTAAATGTCCCCATGTTAGGGGATTGGAGATAATAGGGAGATTGGAACCTAGCTTTCATGCCTGTTGGTACGTGTCAGTGAGGGATACCTTCAATCCTTACAGGTTTGGTGCTTTCTATCGGATCGAACCCACACTACACAGTTTTACAGTCTGAGATGCTACCACTGAGCCATTGGGATGAAGATATTGTAAATATTTCAGTCGTTTTATCCGTTATAATATTCTAGTGTTTCATAATGTTAAATTTCAATAACTGTGAACCTGAGCTGAATAAAAAGAGTGGTAACGTGACAACTTATTATGAAAACCAAATCGACAACAAATTAACATCAATAGAGGAGGAGTGGAAAGTAAAATACAAATGAGAAAAGCTTCCAGTACTAGTATGCCACTACTGATCGGAAATGTTTAGTGTTAAGGTACTATATTACAAAGCATACTATCAAACAGAACAATTAACCTATCTGGTATCACTAACCTTCAACCAGTGGATTATAGGTCTGAACACCACAGCGTTTAATTCAGTCTGATCTGTGAGGCAGTATCATTTGCCCTCACACAGTCATTATGACTCACAGTCGACTACGTAAGGCGATACTTATCGAGTGAGTTACAACAGAATGCTATTACATTGGTTCAAACAGTTTTCGAACAGACTTTAGATCTCTATAGAAAAATTTACTAATGAATAAGCGCTATTTTTACTCTTAAACCATGCACTTACCAAATTTTAAATGTTCATCCCAATGTGAACGACCATCATTAGTTTCATGAAATTTTGACTGTTCTTTCAATGAAAAAGGATCTGAACGACTAACCTCTGACTTATAGTATGGTTTTGGTGTAGTTTGTTGTTTAACTGTAGGAGAATGAGATCCCTTTGATAATTTAGCAACAGGTATAACTAGTGTATTTGGTAATTGTCCAAGACTACGGTTAGTTGGATATTCATATAAATTGAATGAATTATATGTTGGTTTTTTCTTTTGTACTTCTCTTAATTGATGTATAGTATTGGAGTGGTAATTTATTGATTGATTCCATGCTGGACTCGAGTCTAATTTATGTATATAACCTAAAGGTTTGGTTGCACGATCAAAAATTTCAGCTAATCCAGTGGTTGTTGACTTTAAATCATATTTTATTACATTATCAATATCACTTGTTTGTTCTTGATCTTCAACATCATCAACACCATTATCATCGTCATTATCATCAATTGTTAATGTTGTTTGTTTATTTAAAGTAGGTATTGTTGAAGTGTTATTTGAACATAAATTTGTACAACTGAAATAAGTACATTTACATGAAGTTTCTGAAGGTTTATTATCTTCTTTTTTTAATGTACCAGTCACATTTGTTGTTGTAGTTGTCAGTGTTGTTTTTGATACAAAAGTACCAATAGTAGTGACACTTGAAACATTGAATGGTACTTCGTTACATTGAGTTTTTTGATTTAAATTATCAACAAAATTCAAATTTTCACATTTAAAATCATTAATCTGTAATGTTTTAAAATTAGACAATGAACCAGATGATTCTAATGCTGTAATCAATGAAGTTCCAGATTCAAATAGAATACTATTACAAACACTACCAAAATTAGGATGTTTCTGTTTTTTTGACCGATTTACTAAAGTCATCCCAGCTGAAATAAGACCACAAATAGCACAAAATCCTAAAAGACCAGCAATAATTGGTGTATGATGACGAAATTCATCATCATCTTCAGAGGTTGACGATAGACTATCGATTTTTCTCGTGGTTGATGTTTGTTCGGTAGTTTGAATATTCAAGTCTATAAAATAAAGGTGTGAATATGTAAATAATTTTTAAACACCAGATTTATAACAGCAGAATGTAAATAATTATTACTGTAAATTTTATTTTAGTAAAGAACTTCCAGTATCCTTTGTGCAATATTGAAGTAAATTTACCTTCATTATACATCAGAATTGTTGAGCTTGGTATCATGAATGGATCGATGTTAGACCAGCACTGAAAACCTGGAAACAGTGGACAGCCGTTTCATCCTAGTAAGGGACTCTTTAGTAGTGCGCATTCACGATCACGCACGTGGTATTCGAACCCATGACCTTCGGTCTCGCGCGCAAACGCTTAAACTTTAAACTAAACGATTTCCACAAACTTATACATTAGAATTATATTTATCCAAGGATTGTGTTTTAAAAATGTTTCTTCAATAGCCTCATATTAGCCATATATGTTCATTTGAGAAGGTATTTTATCAGTCCAAGTATTACACTTACTGTTTTTCATTCATCAGACAATGAATATATGGAATGCGACTATACTTAAGATCACTACATGTTGAAAGTCTTTCATAATACCATTCACAGACATAAAGTTATAATCTCTGTTCATATTTAATTCAAACAAATCTGAAATAAAGTTCCTTATGATATTTATAGAGTTGTAAAATAGATACCCTAAATATTTGAACAGGCCACTGTTATAGCAGCGTTAACCCCCCCAAATAATAGAAACACAAAAGCCTGGTTGATTAATCTGTACGGGATATTGCTGTTTGACATACCTACGACGTTAATAATGGGAATTTCAAGGAATTTTGATATCACAGACAACCATTAGAAACCAATTAATACTAGACTAATTTTTCACCCTAGTATAATATCTTTGTTACATTCAGGGCTTCAGTGAATGAGTTACCTTAAAAAACTAAGTTAATTGATAAATAGTGGCTAGTAGTAGAATCCAGGACGCGCGTTTCGTCCTATTTAAGTTTCGTCAGCTGGATGTACCCGCATCCCAGAGTTGATGTTAACAAGACTGATCAATTGCAGTCCTGAACAACAATGGAAAGATACAAGCAAACAAAACCAAGTGAACTGAGTTAATTGGTCTACTTAATTAAATGATATAATCAAGGAAAACGTAAACTAACATGAGTTTCTTCGAAGCATTTGATTTGGATGAATGATACATATCAGTATTCAGTGTATAAAGGTTAGAATGGTAAAATACATCCTTCCAATTGACAAGCGCTGATACTGAAAATTTTCTTTACGGCATAAAAATAACTTAATTTATGTTGCTACTTTCAGCTTCAAACGATTTGTTGTTTCGTTTCTCAAATCATAAAAACAACAGAATTCATCTTATCATTAGCCGTAGAGACAGGTACCTACCTTAGTACAATGGAAGATGGTTACGCAATTTCGTGGATTGGTTGAGGTTAGACATTAACACCGTTGGTTGCCGACTCACTAATCTAGAGGTTAATCGTTCGAGTGCGAAACCGAAGATCCTGGTTTCGGATCCCGCGTGGGGAATCGTAGATGCGTACTGCTGAGGAGTCCCATAATGTGACGAAACGGCCGTCCGGTTCTCTCAGGTTCTCAATGATGCTTTATTATCAATGGATTCATGATCTCAATCAACAACCTAATCTCCACAACCCAATCCTGAAAAATGTATAAGCTGATTCTGTAACTTAAATTCAAGCTGTTTTAGATAGTAGTTAAACATTTCCCAACAAATTCAATCACACATTAGTACTTTTTTTAAATATCTGATAATTTATATTAAGTAACTGTCAAATCATTATCTAGGGTCACATTTTAATTATAATCTACGATAAATTGATTGTCACTGAAGTCCATAAGATCATGTCAGCTAACGATTAGTGATAAATTTACATATGAACTTGTCTTCGATTATGTTTGCTATCAACCTGCTAGATTTTATCACTAACATACCTGTCAGTTATGATGACTAGCATGTTCTTAAATCAAGAAAGCCACTATGCTGTTAGTTTTTTTATACCTTCAATGTGTTTGGACTAAACCTTCCACTTGATCATACTTTTATATAATTACTTTTACTACTTATTAGTAGGTAAGTCATTTTCATAGCGTTTGTCACATAAATTTCTCCTGGTCAATCAATCCCGTATTTTAGATTATTCAAAATAAAGTTGAATGTTATGACGTTAACAAAATGGAATTTTTTCTTATGTTGTTCTGCTCAGACATATTTTTAACAACTTACTGTTAGAATTCTCAAAGATATACTACTACTACTCCTTTCTCCTTTCTTTGGTATCTTGATTAGGTATCACTCTTTCCAGTCCGTTGGCACTTGTTCCTTTTCCCAAATCTTCTTGAATAGAAGGTGAAGCATGTTTACAGTCACTTCATTGTCTGATTTCAGTGCTTCAGCTGGTATATTGTCAGGTCAGTGTGTGCTGCTTCGATGTCTGGTGGATTCAATGGAGCTGGCCTATTCAGCAGTTCCTCGAAGTATTCTGCCCATCTTTTCATCTGTTCTTGAATCTCTGTGATTGCTTTTCTTTCTTTGTACTTGACTGGTCTCTCCGGTTCGCTATATCTCCCTGCCGATTTCCTCGTTGTATCATAAAGTTGTTTCATATTCCCTTCTCTTGCAGCTTTTTCCACCGTCGTTGCTAGTTCTCCCATGTATTTCTGCTTGTCGGCTTTAATGCTTTTCTTCACTTCCTTGTTTGCCCCTTGACTTTCTCTGCTCGTATTCAACTGTTGTTAATTGCTGACTTCTTTTTCTTCTTTTCTTGAACCTTGTCCAGGGTTCCCATAAAGATCCATCCTTTATGATGATGTTTCTTGCGAACCAGAACCTTCTGACACGTTAAAGTTGGTGCTTCTTTGTCTCAAAGATATACAAAACTATAAGTTGTGTTTCCTTTGAAATAAAATGGGAAGCTTATTGAATTAAAATGTAATAATATATAACCTGGTTACCTGTGTACTTGGTTAATTGCATTTTTCTGTAGCACCTTTCAATAATTGATTCGTACTCTATGATGACAAGATATATGTCGAATTTACAACGGAACTTTAACAGTTTAGTCAACTTGGTAAAAGTTTAAAAATCCAACTTTCGATTAAATAGCTCGTTTAGTCAATCCTTAATAGATTCTTCTTCAGTCATTAACTCTGTCTAATTTTTCGTCAACATTATATGAGAAAATATTACTATTGGTTAGTATCATGAGCAGTTATTAAAAAAGAAAATAGGAACCATTAGATATCTACTTCGTTCTAGTTACCAACTCCTTAAATACGGATCGAAATCAATATATTCAGGACTTGCAAACGGTGATTAATCATCAGAATATTGAATCGAAATCAACTGATGTACATTTATAACCTGAATTAGTTCGTAATATAAACATCTAAATTTATTTATCTATTTCCACTTATGATAAAGTTGGGGAAATGCAATAGAAAAATCAAGATTAAAAAAATAAATCTCACCATCTATTGAATCATGTTTATGTACAGGTATATCAAATGCTTCTAAACCACCTGGTGGACGTGGACACATTTCTTCATCTTCACCATTAGGACAATTGATTCTATTATTACATATTAAATTAGGTGATAAACAATAAATTATTTTAGGTAATGTTGAATGATGTTTTAATACAATAGGATTTGTAATCATTTCATTACTTTTTATAGTTGTCATAGTTAAAGGTGTTGTTGTTTGTAATTTTGAAAACTTGTTATTTTGTTTATCATTATCATTGTTGTTATGGTCACTATTGATTTGTTTGTCACGACTTTTTGATCTTACAGTTAAATTGAAATATTCTTTATAAGCAACATAATCAGTTGGTCGTACACAAGGCACCCAATCATTTTCACAAAATGCTAAATAAATGAAAAAAAATAGTTTAGAAAGAAAGTGTAAACATTTCAAATTTTCATAGTTGAAATCATGAGTTAATTGAAGCTAGACCACCATGGAAAACCTGGAAGCACTGGATGGCCTTGTCGTCCTTTCGTGGGACTCTTCAGCAGTACGCATCCACGATCCCACCTCGTGAGATTCGAACCCAGGACCTACCAGTCTTGCGCCAGAACGCTTAACCACTAGACAGAAATTGTTTAAACGACTATTATTTATTTAAAAAAACATTGTTCAGTATTCAATATGTGATTGAATTGGTCACTGTAAATCTAGATTAACTTGATACAGTTTTTAATTGATTATAAGCTATTCACTTCTGTCTTATTTAATATTGTGTTGTGTGCTACTGATCTCGACAGATATAATTAGTATGTATTATCGTTCAAAACTGAAATGATTGGAGGGACAAGGTTAGGAAGATCAAAGAAAAGAGAATGAGAACAAAGAATGATTGGTGTGGGAATGAGGGAATAGTGAATTCTGAGACAATTGACCGATATTTGTTAAAGGAACAGTCAAGTTTGAAACAATTGATTGACATGTTGAAAATGAAGTACCTACTGTATGGTTCCCGACCGTTGCTGCTACCTTGACGTGGTGGTCGGGCTTGTCTGTCGTGACGAACCAATCGAGCTATACTGGCTGGAACAATCGTTCCCCAAGGTCCTACCATGCCAGACAGGTCGATTGAAGAGCGGTAAGACAAAAAGCAGCAAACCCAAGGTCCGAAGGCGAAGTCGTACTGCTGACTGTACAGAGGTTTGACGGCAGTAACGTGTTTCCTTCAGACAACCAGCACAGCAGCGATGCTGCGGTCGACCCTTAAAAAGCACACCTCGCTTTATCCCATGAATATCCGTCTCCGGCGGTAAGGTCCCAACAAGTACAGTGCTAACACAAAAATTACTCACAAAAAGGTCGTGTGCGACGGACCTCAAGCAGTTGTCCCTTGTGCACTGCGGTCACGCTCTCAAGTCATTAAGACCACTTGTAATCCAATTTTCTTTTCAGGTACTCAAGAAGAACCGGGAAGTGATAACTGCCCTCATTCCTCTAACAGCACTCAAGATCACTGTATTCATAACCTGACTGTATGGTTCTCAGATTTTACTAAGATGTTCTGTAATTTTGTATTGAGATATATTCGATTGTTCCCACTTGTGTTCTCGTCCACTACAATATGATTGTGAATTATTCAGGTATACCTCTGTTATTATTAATTTTCATAGAACAAGGATTCAACAACTTATTTTATTCATTTGATTTCAACTAGAATCAGTTTTAATGTTACGTCAAAAACGATTAACATACTTTTATGTTGTATGTGAAAAGTTACTGACTAAAATAAGAGATGTTATAAATGTAAATAGAACAATAGTTCTGAAACGAAAAATTATTACAAGTGTTTCGATTTCTATTGTCTTAAAAGATAATCAACATTTGTGTCACCACTAGTCTTAGTTTGGCAAAGTTGCATACATACTTTTTAAGACTGTATACTATGATTTGGGGTAATTTTGTAGAGATGGGTTTACTATGAGCCCTGTAAATCTTCTGTTGACCCTGGATGATGAATCCGACAGTAGAACTAAGCAACAGTTTATTATTTCTAGACTTTCATTGGTAAATCAAATGAGATCAGTCTGTGGTGAATATAATATACCATGATTGTAACTATGAGTAAATTTCTACTGTTTCAACATCTTTAACGTAAAATGGAAGTTAATATAGTAATTTTAAGTTTCACTTCAAATAATTTCAGTCAAGCAATTATCTGTGAGTCAAAGTGATAATAGGGAGTTGATTACTATGACCCACTATTATTTTCTGGGGTTCAACTTTGTAAATAACCTATCACTTGACCAACTTAATCTGAAGAAGCTGAAGAAATCAATTCATCTACGACAGCCTACTTCAACTTACTTCACTTGATATTTAGTCTCACAATAGCAAATGATCTGCTAGGAAGTTCTCTGATAAATCCACCACTAAATTTATGACACTTTCGGCTATGTAACATCCACTATTCTTCTAACTAGAGCTTAATTTGAATGAAAATAAGTTTGATTTAATTGACATACACAGAATCACAATAATCAGCTCAAAGCTTATATCACGAGCTGTGGATCAAACGTTTTATTGTAAGTATTTAAGACAGAATAAATTTCTCTCGATCTTTAGAAACCTCTTACAGTTAAAAGAGGCATTGAATTGTAGTGAACAAGAACACGAGTGGAAACAATCAAATGTATGGAGGCACAAATTACAAACTATCTTATTAAAATCTGATAACCATACAGTAAATAGTTAATTTGCAAATTATCAATCAATTGACTCAATCTTGACCATCCCTTCTGTAAATATCAGTTCATCATCTCCGATTATTATTTTTCATGCATTTTCACGCCAATTACGCTTCGTTCCCGTTTTTTTCTTATCGATCTTCTACTGAAATACATTCAATACCTGACTATCGCAATATACTACTTATGAGGATATAAGTAACCCACACCACAGTATCACTTATGGATAAATAATGACTACTTCTGACTCGGAAATAATAATTACGAAACAGTAAGATATCAGATCACTTAGCTTAATGCTACATCAACATACACAAAGGAAAAAGCAAGATTCTCAAATACAACACGGAGAACACCAACCCAATTACACTTGATGGAGAAACTCTGGGAGAGGTGGAAACATTCACGTACCTTGGAAGCATCAGTGATAAACAAGGAGGATCTGATGCAGATGTAAAGGTGAGGGTTGGTAAAGCAAAGGCAGAATTTCTACAATTGAAGAAAATATGGAACTCGAAACAACTGTCAACTAACTTCAAATCTTCAATACGAACGTCAAGACAGTCCTCCTGTGCGGAGCTGAAAAGTGAAGAACCACTACATCCATCATCAAGAAGGTACAAGTATTTACAAACAGTTGGTTACGCAAAATACTCAACATTCACTGACCGGATACTATCAGCAACAGCATTTAAGGGAGAGGACAAACCAGCTTCCAGCTGAAGAGGAAATTGGGAAAAGACATTGGAAGTGGATCGGACATACATTACGGAAATCACCAATATGCATCACGAGGCAAGCGCTAACTTGGAATCCGGAAGGGAAGCGGAAAAGAGGAAGGCTAAAGAACACATTACGTCGGGAAATAGAAGCAGATATGAAAAGGATGAGTAATAACTGGAAAGAACTCGAAAGGATTGCCCAGGACAAAGTTGAATGGAGAATGCTGGTAGGCGGCCTTTTCTCCTCCACGAGGGTTAACAGGCGTAAGTAAGTAAGTAATCAATTCGATCAATGCTATCAGTAAAATATAATATACTACTGGTTACTATATAGATCGAAATAATCAATAAGATATAAATTTATGGAGAATCTCTGACTTACCTTTTTTAAGTGCTGTAATAATAATTTTTATTTCTGGTAATTTTGTTATTGGTTTACTTATATTCATATGTCCATATTCAATGGATTCTGTTGTTCGTATTTCAGGTGATATTAATATACGTACTATACTACGACCTAATTTATGTATAAATGGTTCTAAATATGGTTGATTACATGCTTTTAATACTCTTGGTGTAAATTGTTCATTTATTGGTATTTGAACTTTACTACGTTTTAATAAAACTGATGGAATAGGTAATATTGTATCACGATTAGATAAAAAGAATTCATCATAGATTTCAATTAAATTATTTTTACATTCTGGATCAATGAATTGAAACTTGACAAATTTTAAATGAATCATAAGCATCTGAAGAAGAAAAACAAAAGGAACAGTCATTGTAAAGGAAATGGGATCAATCTATAATGACTCTAGTTATATCTTTAGGATGATTGTATGAATGGTTGTTATTGAAACATACATGTTGTCAGTCATTGACTTAACTTGAGTTAGTGAATGACTGAATTAAATAAATCAAATATGAGAATGAGATTTGAATACTTAAGCAAAGATGAATAGTGTCTATCAGTGGAATCCAGGACGCGCGTTTCATCCTATTTGGGATTCGTCGGCTGGATGCACCTGCATCTCAGAGTTGATGTTCACTCTGGGACTCGAACTCTGAGATGCAGGTATATCTAGCTGATGAGTCTCAAATAGGACGAAGTGCACGTCCTCCGTTCCACTGATAGCCGCTATCCATCTTTGATTAAAATGCTTGTGAATTAAGGCTATATCGAAGCAATACGCATAGTATGCACATATGCCAATAGGAGACTGACCAGTTGCAGTACTAAGCATCAATGGGAAGATTCAAACAAACAATACCAAGGTTTGAATACGTTTATTTTGCACACTCATTGACATGGACAGTCAATTAGAGAGACAAAGAGAAGGAAGCAAAGAGGAGAGAGAGAAGCGAAATGGACCAGAGAAGGCATTCACTTTAATTAAGCGTTGCTCAACATTTATAGTCAAATCGAATCGATGTGAAGCGAAGTAAGGTAAAGCAAGGTGAGGCGAATAATTAACAAGGTCAAAATGTGATTTAAGAAGAACGAATAGATTGGTGTGTCTAGAGATTAAAACGACTTATGTGGGCTGGAAATAGGGTTAGCCACTATAAATCAATTATTCAGGCGATGATGTTCGGATATTGTATAAATGATCACCAAAAAAAATCACATCCTGTACAGACCTGGTAAAACATGAACCTAAATAATTGTTGTATGAGGTGATCAACGGATATCTGGTATTGTTATACAAATTTCCTATATTCTGGCTCAATAAGGTAGTTAGGTAAAAAAAAATGAAGACTGGCTAAGAAACCATATTGGCTGAATTGAAATGTATGCACAAGTCCACTGATTAACATAGATATGTGTTACTCAGATAATTGAGTTGGATAATGGTCGAATAGTGTGCACTCGTCAGTAAACTTTTATTAATCATTTGACCTGGAAATGAAATATCTGATTGGCATAGCATATCACCTTTCCTCCCTATAAAGTAAGTCTGGCTTTTTGGTTTAAGATTTAGAAATTTCGATGGGTTACAATAAAACCCTGTGAATTCTAGTAATTTTTTTTAAAAAACAGTGTTGCTAATATAAGTAGACTTTCAATAGAAACTACTAGTTTCTTTATTTTCCAAGTAATTCTATTGCTACCACTTCTTCGTGTCAGGTATCGATTTGAATTAATGGAAATATATATACTTCAAATGAATACATTGAGATAAGATGGTGGTTGGAGGCAGTCAATAGGAAACCCTGAACTCAGGTTTCGTGCTATTCGACACTCGTCAGCAAAGTGTACTGGTAATCTTCAGGGAGCTGGTGCTCCCTGACGGATTCGATCTCATGTCACCCAGCCCCACAGTCAGAGACGTTACCACGGGGGTATCCGGGCTGCGACTGACCTGCACGCAATGTCGAGTCACTTAGACAAGTGGCCATACTGCAATTTGGTCGATAGGATTCGATCTGCACTAAGAAGGACTTGACAAACATGACATTGATCACCATCCAGTGATCAATCAATTGTGAATAAATATAAATTCTCTAATCTGAACAGTTTTATTGCAAATATTTCATCTATTCATTTTACATAACATCGTCAAAGTATACTTCAAATAAACACAACAAATGATTGTTTACATTCATCTTATCAACAATAAAATTTAAAAATACATAACCGCCCCCCCAAAAAAAAATTTTCTTACCAAATCGCTTTGGTTTGTTCGAAAATCAATAATAACTTCAATTAATCGATCAACTGGATGTGATTTAGTTTTTATTAAGGTTTCTGTGTAATCATTCCATAATTTAATTAAATCTTTTGTTTCAAATATCATTTCATTATCAATAATAATTGTAGTTGTAACAATTGCTGTTAAAACAAATAATAGTAGTATAATTAATTTTTTGTAAAAATGTAAAACAAGTAAGTCAATTAAATTCATCACATTAAATAGTATATATAGTTTGTGTGAAGTTGAGTAATTTGAGAAGAATAAAATGCTATCATTATATCATACTAGAAAATGAAATGTTAAAAAGAACAGAATACGTATGTTAAATTATATCTCGTCAATTCTGGATGATAATTTAAGTAGAATTAACTTATCTCAAGGATTAGGAATTTACTGAGTAGAATTCAATATCATGTTTATCTAGACGTTAGTACTGATGAGAGTTAGTTAATCAAGTCGAGGTAGGGCCCTAGCCTAAATGATTTTAACATCATGTACACTATTTTCTATGTTAGGTGACTGACAGGAAACTCTGAGTCTAGATTTCTTGCTAGTTGGCAATTGTTAGGAAGGACAATCTATAATTATGAGGTAATTGACATACTCTGTACGATTCGAAATAGCATAGAATAGCTTCACAATCTATGACAGTGATCAACTTATTCACCAGGTACTTGAGTATAAGTCGTACTCTTAATGTGAGGGTAAATGATAATACTTAGGTGGAGTGGGTTTCGAACATGATCAAAACGGCTGAAATTCAAATGCCTTAGCCGCTATACCATCACTTCACATGTAAGACATTACCATTGAGCTAGTCGATCTGTGGTTGACCGCTTGTGATCTTCAGTGACTAATTAATGTAAATATTTCTTTCAGAAAAATAAACAAAGATTTAAATGTATCCAATACATTATGTTTAACTACATCCAAGAATTAGCATTATACAATATATTAGACTGTAACGAGATTTCCTTTTTATTAATATCTAACTTGTGAAAATCCATAGATCTTTGAAAAAAATTTTTTATTTAAGTATTATATGATGTTCATATTCATTGTAAAACGCTCAAGATAAGTCTTTGCATGATATCATTCTTCATCGTATAATTAATTTCGTTTATCAATTCGATGGTAATCTCTTCTAGTTTTTTTAATAAGCAGATGAGACAGGAAACAAACAAACCATCATAATGGTATTTTCTGAGTTCCCTGAACATTAAATTCTTAGTAGATTGTATTTAGCTACTGAAACACGAAAGGGCTTACGGTTGGTGAATATAGTTAATGAATTAAATTATTTCAAAATAAGTGAAATTTTATGACAATAAATAAATATATTTAGAATCATGAGTTAATTGAAGCTAGATCAACATCGAAAACCTGGAATTACTGGACAGTTGTTTCGTCCTATTGTGGAACTCCTCAGTAGTGCTCATTCATGATCCTGCCTCGTGAGATTCAAACCCAGGTTTTCCATGATGGTCTAACTTCAAACGACTCATGATTTCAACTATAAAATTACTAAAATCTCCGCAAAACCCTTTTCTGATAATAAATATATATGTTTGAAAGAAAATGATTATCAAGTAATTTAAGCAGATGACGTAATGGAATTGTAAATGAATATCGATGATTAATTGTTTATTTATTTTTAGAAAGGTTTAAATAGATACAGATCACATTGATGATATGGTATTAATTACAGTTCAATAGAAAGTAAGATTATTTACTTACGTTTCTGCGGTAAAGGTTCATCAATATCTGGAAGAAATGGTAAAATTTATTCATTATTCTATTTAGTGAAGAAGTTTTTTTGATAATTAGATGAAACAAAATTTTTGTTTATTAAAATAAATAGATGGAATATTGATTGAAAGATGAACTTAATGATATCACCAAGCAATGTCTATTCATGAGACAGTATTATTGACTTAAGCTCTTCAACAATTGAAAACCAAAGACAAGGTCACTAACTAGATGAATAGATTTTTCGTATATTAAAATGATATACTTGTATGCTGTATATGAACATAAATAAACATGATTTATTATTTTGATAGAGTTTTGTTCTCTGAGCTGGATGGTTTGGTCGTGGAGCTTTTGTCGTTCTTTTGAACGACATCATCAGCACAAACTCCGGGTAGAAGTGAAGTGTTTGAATTTCTTCACATGTGGTTCACAGCTTGTTCTGTACACCTCGATGTTGATTGGTTCTTGTTGATCTTAGATCTGTCATTGTTTACTTTCTTTTGTTTTGGTTGTATCTCCCATTAGTTTGATTTTTGTCCCTATATTTCTGCATAATTTTCCTGATTGGTTGATAAATTGGATTGGTTTGAATGTTCTTGTTTATTGCTAAATGACCTGAGTGTCAAGCTTTTAAAAATTCTCTGGTGTTTTTGGAATTGCCTCTATCCAAAATCTCTATATTTTATCAGTCGAATATGTGTCCTCAGTTGTCCATGTGCATTGATATAAGTGAAGACATGTCATGGCGTTTGACTACTAATTGGTATTCATGCAGGCGAAGATGAAAAGGGTGTCCGCTTTGTCCAATTTAGTGTTTTCCGCAGTTGGCACAATTTATCGATAGTGTAAATTTGAGAACAAAACTCTATCAAAATCATCCACCTGAGCTACAAATCTTCTCCACCATGATTTATTATCATAGGTGATTGAATGAAATTAGTTGATAGATCAATCATTATTCAATCCGTTTAAATCTAACTGTAAGGCCTTATCTTCGAGCAAGTCATT
Organism: Schistosoma mansoni; assembly: GCF_000237925.1. Classification (NCBI taxonomy): domain Eukaryota; kingdom Metazoa; phylum Platyhelminthes; class Trematoda; order Strigeidida; family Schistosomatidae; genus Schistosoma; species Schistosoma mansoni. The sequence goes on from NW_017386040.1 coordinate 84,688, forward strand.
AAATAAATCAAACAATTATTAATGTATAATGGATATTATTTTTATGACTAAATATCTATAAGGCAAGGAGTATAGTGAATAGTATTATATTAAATTCAAATAACTGGTTTAACATTGTTATATCTCGAAGAGAATAATGAATGCTAACATTTTGGGATCGATTTTTGGACCAATACTGTGCGTATATTGTTATTGTATAGTTGTTAAGTGACTAAACTATTCATATTCGTGTCCCTCTTATTATAAGCTTTGTTTTGACCTATAGACTATTATCATACGATTTACCATTCTTGAATTAAGCCCTGTTTGTCAATTACTATCTCCCTTATTCACAGACACATTTGGCTAAATCTTATACAAATGTTGTTTCCTATTTTATGGTACAATGTGGTCTGTATGGTTGGTATATAAACCCAGTATGTTTGAAATATATGATTCATATTGCAGAGGCTGTTATTGGTGTTCTGAACTTAACTGGCTGGACTAGGCAGAAAGCAGGACCGTTAAGTACTCCAGACTGCTCGCACGGGTTTTATGTATCATTGGTCCGATCGATAAATCACTCCTCTCTAATTGGAGGCATCGTCACGTCATATATTAATCGAGGCACAAACCCACGAGATATAAGAAACATATAAAAAGTGGTTTACAAAAACAAAGAAAGGCCAATGAAGGTAAAAGCACTTTTGTAACCGTTAAAAAGTTGTACACAATTGAAATTGTACACTATACACTCTTCACTAACATGCCCATTAATGTTCATTAGGAAATAACAATTGGAATTATCATTCTTTAGTGGGATCATGGTGATTGTTGAATAGTTTGGTTAACGTCATGGATTGATAGTAGTTAAACAACCACTTACAAAAAGAAAGCACTGGATGGCTGTTTTATGTTAGAATAAGAATATTTATAGTTTAATGTCCATGAAGCTACTGGTAATCAAGCTCAGGATCTTCAGGTCTCTCAGTTAGCCCTATAATCTTTTGACCACTGAGCTGGTATTCAGTGATTGAAATGTTTGGTTTCAATCAGTCACGAAATGAAAAAATTGTCTTCCAGTATCAATGGGGATTATTTACCTCACAATTGACATGGTTGAACTCTACTTGTAATGGATCCTAACTCAAACTCTTAGGATTATCTCTCGAAATTAATCACTATTGAGCCACATGATATTTATTACTATATACAGGACGGTTATTCACTGATGACGATGGAGTTCGTTGCAAAATAGTCAAAGTATTTCAGTACGAAAATAACACCTAGGTATCAGGCGGAAAGGTTTTTAGTGAGTTTGTTTTAACCATAATAAAATTACTAATGTCAGGTTAATTATACTTTAGGTATGTTCGCAAATTATAAACACAACTATTTTCATTGTGGGGTAGTTAAACACCATTGAAATTGGAAGTTAGTTATGCAATATCACGAATCGATTAAATTTCGACCTACAAACCCCTAGATGTCAGTTGAGTGATCTAAAGATTAGGTTATTGTCGAAAGAACTGGAGGTACTAGATTTCAATCTGTGATGAGAGGGCCTATACTAGGATGGAACAGCTGTTAAGGGCTTCTTATTGTTCAATGGTGATGTTAATGAGATCAGTTCATGAAGTAAATTATAAAGTAAGTAACCTGAATACATGATAAAAAGAGTATGTAGACACTTTTATTCGGTTGATTAACATGTAAATAATTGACTAAAACATTCTTCCAATCGAACATATAATAAAGAGAAGATAAGTTTAGACAAGAATATAAGAACTACAATTTTAAGTGAACGATGTAACCCTAGGAAAAACAGCTTTTTTAACAATTCAGTATTCTGGTCCTGGGTTTGAATCTCGCGAGGCGGGATCGTGGATGCTCACTGCTGAGGACTCCCACAATAGTACGAAACAGCTGTCCAGTGCTTCCAGGTTTTCGATGGTGGTCTAGCTTCAACTTACTCATGATCTCAAATATTAAAATTACTATGATACTCACAAAAGATCCCTTCTGGTATTAATTCAATATTCATTGATAGTATTCGATCTCAATAATAATGGGATTGAATTCCATTATGATAACGTCCTAGAGATTTTGGTATATTCGGTTCTTCTTAACGTTAGTTTATGACTAGCATTCTGAGATTAACAAATATTTAAACTTCTTATTATATGCGTCCAAGTTTCTTATGACCTTTAGGTAAAAGGCTCCGGGTGTGGCCTCCTAAGAAAACCACCTGTTTCAGTTTGGGCACCTGAGCAGTATCACAGCCCTCACACAAATCAAATAAGATTTGTGTGGCGCATTTATATCTGGTGCCCCTTGTACCAATATTTATGTGTTTTAATAAATAATAAATAGAATTTAGTTATCTGTAGTACAAGATAGGAATATATTATCCAGGATAGTTTTTGTAAATGAGGAAGCTTCTTTAAAATCTTTAAAAATTGCCATCTTTCAATTCTATCATAAATTACAATTCAATTATCAAAGTTTTCAAGAGCAATTCTTATGAATTTTATTCCATATCAGTGTATGTTTCTGTTAGGTACAACGTTCAATGCCTATTTATTAGTTTCAGAAACAGGAGCAAGTTAACTTTATTGTCTGAGCGGAACTTTGCTTTAAAAGTTGTAGAACAGTTATTATATTCCTTTCTTGGTGGTACTTTTGACTACTTCAGATAGGTGCTGATAATATTATCCAGGATTATAGAGACAAATTCACAATTAAATCATTCAACTTGGAGAAAGCAACAACTATACAGATATCAATCTTTTCTAAACTATCATTCCTTGAAATCAATATGATTAAACTTACTTCTTAATTTACTAAAATAATAAACAGCTTGAAATCCAGCTTTTTCAATACTAAAATCTGAATGAAAACGTAATCGTAACCATTGACCAGTTGATTTGATTGAATGTAATTGACGATTATCTGAACAAAATCGACCAATTAATGGAGAGAAACCATATTCACCATCACGTACTTCCAAATAATCATTGATACAATCTGCTGAAGGTTCAAATTGGAAAGGTCCACGAAAGTCTAAAATAATTTGTTGATCTTTTTGTGGAGCTGTCATTTAAATGGAAATGTAATTGAAGGATTATACAAATACTTGATTGAAAAGCTTACACAATGATATTAAGTTATACATAGACAAATGAATGTCTTAATGAATATAAACAGATATAATGAACATAGAGCTTGACACAAATATCCGCTAGCCTGAGTTTCCATACTATTTCAGCAAAGTGCGATAAAATGAACTGAGTAAATGGCAAAATATTGTAATGAAAAAAGTAACTTTGGCATTAAAACTGGCTCAATCTTGAGAATATGGTTTGAAAAGAATAGACGAAAAAAGTATGTATGAAAGAATCTTGGAATACAAGATTTAGAGTAAATGTATATAGGCCATTATGATTAGTCCAGAGCTATATTACACAGCTCTTACAATCACCAATCATGGATATCTCATGGACTCCAACCCATTATTCTTCATCCACTAGTTTGGTTTAGACCACCGTTTACTGACTTCATGGACTAATAACAAGTTTTGGTTTTTTATCACCCTTAGCACTTTTTAACTACACCAATAATTGAATACCAATGTAGGTTATTTATATTTATGTATCAATATACTATCTACTGTAACACAATGTTTATGCATGTATAACTGGGCAACATAAAGAATAAATGAATAAAAAACAACTGTTTTCTAAGATATTCATTTTAAGGTGACGCTTGAATGAAATGTACTACTTTAATGTTGAACAGTAGTTTAATTCATATAACTAAAATAATGGGAAACATCATGCGGTATTAAATCAAAGCTAAACTAAATATATCCATAAAATGATGATATATTTATACATTTAACTTAATATATTACTATTAGTCGATTTGATACGTAAACAAATATGTGTTGATGAACATATACAACTGAAAATCGATAAAATCAGTAGTATCTCCCTACTTGATGAAAATAATGAATCCCTCTAATACAAAAAAAAAACGGATTATAAATATATTATCACGAAACTGATGAAGAACGATGTCATTTCTAATGAAAAAGGCAATTAATTTATAATGCCTAATAGATAGTTAACCGATTTATTTTGATGTTTACACGTACATCTATCTATCTATCTATCCATCTCTTTCTCTCCTTTATACATCAAAGTAAATGCATACACTCAAACACACACACACACATGCACACATATATACACATCCGTGGAAGTGTTTCATTTCAATGTTATGGTTTCATTTATAAACATTATGTAGATGCTGAGTGTTAGTTATGGAATATAAATATTTATTTATTTTAATACATCACTCTTATATGTATAGTGATCATAAAATATATAAACAAATTTATTATCATTATTATTGTTTGTTTGTTTTTTTCTAGTTAATTCATTTACCATCAAATATTAAAGTCGGTATGGTTCAAAGTCGTGGATTGATTGAAGTTTGACATTAACACTGTTGGATCCCGGCTCAGAGGTCTAAAGGTTAAGCGTTTGCGTGCGAGACCAACAGGGCCTCGGTTCGAGTCCCTTTGATACGGGATCGTGGACGCGTACTGCTGAGGAGTCCCATGCTAGGACAAAAAAGCTATCCAGTGCTTACAGATTTTCCAAGGTGCTCTAATTTTAATTGACTCATGAATTCAACTATGAAAAATTACTAGTCTCCACAAAACCCTCTTCTGTTAAATATGGAACTAAGCTGTTCTGGTAAACTCACATAATTTACAAAGTAATCTTAAAATTCATATCATTTCACATCAACTAATGAGCAAAGAGTTAAGTTAGATATATATAAACAAACATACTAAGTACTAATTGTTCATTGTTCATACCATGGACTAAAATTGATTAACACAACCATTAAAAACCGAGAAACATTGGATATCTGTTTCATTCTAGTACAGGATACCTAGACGGATTATTCCATTTCTGTTCAAACTATTGATTTAATTCAATGTTTCTTAATTTGTCATCATTTTTTAACTACAATCAGTGACTGTTATAAAAGCAACTGCGTTCTTTTTTCTACTGTAATGTCGGTTACTATGTTAGGCCCATATAACTTGTTCTAGCTTCTGGACAGACCAATTTATTCATTCTTCTTGAGTCACATGTTGACCTTGCTAATTATTCTTTTGTCAACCCTGACTGTTAACTCCGCCTGTAGCTCCTCCAGGGGCTACTGCCGGTCCCAAGCCCGGGTAAAGGAGGAGGGTTGGGCATGGGGTTAGCGACCCCATCCCGTAGAAAATCAACTCGCTAAAAAAACGCTAACCAGAAAAAATCATTCAAACCATTCAAACTCTGCCCTGGGAGTAGAAGGAAAAATGACGTCTCATGATGAAAGCCGAGTTCCTTCGGAAGTCATGAGGCCGATGCACCTTCTTACAACCAGAGCGACAATTTTTATAGGTACATGGAATGTCCGGACAATGTGGGAGACCGGCAGAGTCTTCCAAATTTCTGCGGAAATGAGGAAATACAACCTGGAAGTGCTTGGAATCAGTGAAACACATTGGACGCAGGTTGGACAACAACGACTGTCTTCAGGGGAACTTCTGTTATACTCCGGTCATGAAGAAGAAAATGCCCCACATACACAATGAGTGGCACTGATGCTGTCTAGAACAGCACAAAATGCACTTATAGGATGGGAATCTCATGGACCCGAGATCATCAAAGCCTCCTTCAAAACAAAGAGAGAGGGCATTATAATGAACATCATCCAATGCTATGCGCCGACCAACGACTA
>NW_017386040.1:90674-133501 GCF_000237925.1 Schistosoma mansoni
GTCGAAGGAGAAGAAGAAGACCAAAGAACACATTACGCCGAGAAATAGAGACAGACATGAGAAGAATGAACAAGAACTGGAAAGAACTAGAAAAGAAGGCCCAGGACAGAGTGGATTGGAGAAAGCTGGTCGGCGGCCTATGCTCCATTGGGAGTAACAGGCGTAAGTAAGTAAGTAAGTAACCCTGACTGTTCTTGTGTAAGCATATTTGTGTTCATAAATTATCTAACTTATCACATGTCGGTAACTTGTTTCTATCTCGCTATAAATATTGATTAACGTTTGATAAAAGGTAGTTGAATCACACGCCTTCTCCATTGCGCGTCCTTTCACTTTGTTCTCTTCTCTTTGCTTCTTCAATCTACTTTGTACTTCCCTCTTTGTTTCGTCTCCTTAGTTGCCTGTTCAAATCAATAATGAGTACATGAAATATATATATTCAAATTCCACTCTTGCATTTGGTTTATTTAATTCCGTTATTGACCAACGCGGATTATATCGATAATAATATACGAGAATAGTCAGGATATATATTTCGATAGCAATCATTCGTATGATCTACTTGGAGTCAGATTCTCGGCCACTAAACCACTCTTACTTACAAGTTTTAAGAAAATGACTATAAATATTGAAAAAAAGTGATTAGTCTAAGCGTTGCCGGGATATATGCTCAATATATATTGAGATGCAAATATATAAATGTATACATAGCATACTCAGAAAAAAACTTCTGACTGTAAGAACACTTGAAAGTGAAACTAAGTTTCTGTTATTATGATTACTTGAGTTCGTTTTTATTTAAAAAAGTTAATCCCTGGACAAATCATTGAGTTTTATACCCATTTTAAAAAGAAAGAAACCATCTTGGTCATTTTAAACTTATTAACATTGTAGTGAACGAGAACACAAGTGGGGACAATCGAATGTATTCGCATACAAAATTACAGGACATCTTAGTAAAATTTGAGAACCATACAATTAATACGTCATTTACAATATGTCAATCAATCGTCTCAAACTTGATTGTTTTCTCGTTTCCACACCAATCGTTGTTTGTCCTCATTCTCTTTTCTTTGGTCTTCTTAATCTTATCCCTCCAGTTATTTCACTTTTCATTAATGATACATACTACTTATATCTTTCGAGATCAGTAGCACATACCACAGTATTACTGGATTAAATGTTTGAGAGGCAAAAAAATGAAAGGTGTGAAAAACTATTCAATAAAACTAAGGGGAGGCCAGCTTGATAGTACATTTAAAGCACAGCTTTTCTTATTGTTCATCATAATTACTGTGTTCTGTTAACTTAAAAAAAGAAATTGAAACGCTGATCGCATACATTATATTAACATATTATTCAAGTGTATTATTATTGTTGTTAACATCATCAAAGCATGCTTTTCATAATCATATTTTGTTCACACTTCCTCATAATATTCATATGGGTCTTGAGTTCGACTCATCATTTGATCGTGAACACATATTGCCCAGACGTCCCATAATAATGTGAAATAACTGTCCTGATTTTTCCAGTTTTTTCAGTGGGTGGTCAATTAAAGTCAGAGAAACATTTTCTTACACTTAAACGTCTAAATCAACTACCGAATTAATTGAATTTTTACAAATTCCATTTCCTTTTCTTATTAGTAGACGGTATCTCCCTGTCAGTTCATTCGTTGTTTATCATTTCTCAGTTGACTAATATTGATCGTTTATGTAAAGTGAAGTAATTCTATCGTATTCAGTTACTCTTCTCACGATTATTATATCAAGTAGACTATTGTACTATTTAATTAACAAATAAGTAATTATCTCTCTAATGATATACATTTCACTTTACTTACGCCTGTTACTCCCAATGGAGCATAGGCTGACGACCAGCGTTCTCCAACCCACTCTGTCCTGGGCCTTCCTTTCTAGTTCTATCCAATCTTTGTTCATTCTTCTCATGTCTGTTTCCATTTCTCGGCGTAATGTGTTCTTTGGTCTTCCTCTTCTCCTTTGGCCTTCAAGATTCCATGTGAGGGTTTGCCTTGTTAAGCAGTTGGCTGCTTTTCTCAATGTGTGTCCTATCCAATTCCAGCGCTTCTTCTTGATTTCTTCATCCGCTAGAATCTGGTTTGTCCTCTCCCGCAGTAGGTTGTTGCTGATAGTATCTGGCCAACGGATCCGAAGTATTTTGCGTAGACAACTGTTAATAAACACCTGTATTTTCTGGATGATGGCTTTCGTAGTTCTTCATGTCTCCGTCCCATACAGTAGAACTATCTTGATATTTGTATTGAAAATTCTGATCTTGGTGTTGGTTGACAATTGTTTTGAGTTCCAGATGTTCTTCAGTTGTAGATGTGCTGCTCTCGCTTTGCCGATCCGCACCCTCACATCTGCATCCGATCCACCGTGTTCATCAATGATGCTGCCCAGATATGTAAAGGTTTTAACATACTCCAAAGTCAAAAAAATTAGCCACATTATATCACATTCAACTAACTGACGTTTAATTTTCTCCGTAGAACTAAATAAAATTCCGGTGGTCTGTCGCACTTTGACATGGCGCTTCTGACGATCATCTGAATCCAAATTTTACACACAGTAGTGAGTTCAAATAAAACTTGTATCATATTGATAATCATAAGATATTAGTAAATAACTTCATCAATTCTACCACATCACCGTATTAGCAACCATTCTCCAAATTCTTTTTGTTCGTACACTTTATTCCTTAGTGTTATGTAGTTATATTATTTGGATTACTACATTTCATCTTACTTTTGATATTGAAATACTTCCTCACTTCATTACAGTATTGTTATTATTATCACTACTACTACTACTGTAGTGTGGTCTATTTATATTCGTATAAGTAGTATATGGTGATGGTCAGACATAGAATGTATTTGGGCAGAAGACCGATAAGGAAAGAACTGAAATGAAGCGCAATGCATAAACAATGAAATTAGAGAAGATGGATTGATATATACAGAAGGAATATTGAAGATTGAGACAATTGACTGTTATTTTGCAAATTAACTGTTGACTGTATGGTTATCAGAATTTAGTGAGATAGTCTGTAATTTGTGCTTAAATATATTCGATTGTCCCCAACTCGTGTTCTTGTTCACTACACTACAACTACTACCACTAAAATGTATTTTTTTACTACTATATATCAAAGTACAGATTGAAAGAAATTATTTAAACAAGACACATTGATTCTGACCTACACCTTTTATATTGATTAAATGCTGAGTAGTCACCAATGTCATGTTTATCTAGTTCTTAGTGTTGATCAAATTCTATTGAATAATTTGTAATGCAGTTTCTAGTCTAAATAACTTGATATTAGAGTTCATTATGTCAAAATATTAGATAGCTAAAGGTAGTCAACATCAAACACTGCTTGATCTATCTATTTTGTAATTTGGCACTCATCGCAATGATGTACCTACAATCTTAATAACATGTTAGATTTTGAATCTTAATAACTTAATTTCAAATCGCATAGGAATTATCAAAACACTTTGGTAACCAGTATCAACTAACAGGACAATTAGATCGAAGATACTTGTTGCCAACTTTCAACAAATACTTAATTGATCAGTTCTGTAGTGCCGCGATTCGTTAATCGTTCGTTTCGATAATCGCTATAATTCTAATCTTAACGGCGCGTAAAATCAGAAGACAAAGGATAGCAGCAACTACAGTTTATTGTCGAATAACTCAGGTCAGAAAGTTAGCAACACCTGAGCGAATAATAACGAGCGAGTGAGCGGCAAGCGAGTGAGCGAGGCGAAAGATGATGCGTATTGGAGATGGCTGGGAAGCCAACTCGATTTAAGCAAGCGTTAATCAACATTTATAGTCAGACAAAAATGAGTGACAGACATATGATGAATAAGATACGAAATGTACACATATATGCTCATATAAAAGTATAGCCAAGGTTAATAAGCGAATAATGAACAAGATCGAAATATGACTCATGACAGGCGAATTGGCTTGGCCAGTAGCTAGGATAAAGTATATGGGCTTAACAAATAAACTGATACTACATAGCCCCCTTGTAGAAAATAGCACATTTATAAAAAAAATGTCTGTTTTCGAAAAATAACACTCAAGTGGTATATGAATAGTGTTAACATGTAGGGAAAAAATTATACAATACCCGATAATTGCAGTGGTATGTGAGGGGTGAGCGTATTAAACGAGTGCATACTTATGTAAAAATGTACATGAATATTGTCAAGGTGCGGACAAAAATTGAAGTGCTAGCACATGATTACGAGTACATTAGTAAGCGTACGAAAAAAAAATTTAACATGCATATATGTCGTGACTGTCTGAATGATAAAATAATATGTTCATATGAGCGATTCGAAATATCGCGAAAATAGTGTATAACAGTAATTGGTCTGTGGTGCCGACTGAATATGAGGATGCAGATCAGTGAACTATGACGTTCTGATGAGCCGCAGTAGAGTATATAGCGTCGATTGGCGATGAGTGTATTCGAATTTACATAACCGAAGTTTATGTGGGATAAAAATAATCCAGCCGTAGGATGATGACTGCATCAATGGGTGATATTCGTTGCTGTGCTGCTATTAATAATGATCGTAGGATGCGAAGTCAGTGTACGTTGTCGTTCGCGTTGAGTTATCGTTAAATATGTTTTAGTAGAATGACCAGAGGAACAGGATAGTGACTGCGGAGACGAGATTTGCGGAGTCGTATTCCTTTATGGTCATGCAGCCTATCGTGGTTTGTGTAGTTAGAGGGATATGCGCTCAACCTCGTTTGTTACGAAACCGTATAAAGGCGTGATAAAAATACCAATACATATGATAATCGATGACGGCGGGTGAGACTGCCTTGGATGTGACGAACAAGAGTGTATCTTTGAGAGACTAGCTCTAAACTCTATGTTCTGGTGTACAGTGCAATGGGAATAGAAAATTAATAGCAGTAATCGAATAATATTTATGGGTAACGGATGATGCAGCATTCAGTTATACATGTGAGTGAATAGATAATATGAACATAATCATTAATAATCGGCTGGTAATGCGGCGTCGAATACTTGATTTGTGTATAGACATTAAAGTAGGGATTATCGTGAAATAAAAGTTGCGGAAGTTCGGTTCAGGTTGTCGCTGAGAATGTAGGGGACGACGGTTGCTGCGTACCAATGAAATGAATGAACATTAGTTGCATCGAGAACATAAGTTCCTACTATCGGGAGTGCGACTCCAAACTTATGTCTATGATAGAGTGTAATATTAGGCCGAAAATGACATGAAAAAAAAATTGGAACGAACTCACTTGAATCAGGAAAATTGTACGTCATTGGATAATAAAAATAATCCAGTGAGTTTCGAATATCATAACGTGTAATGTCCATATAATTATGATTTGTTCGATTAGTGATTCGACAGCGTAAGTGCCATAGTTTAACGTTAATACGAACAAAAATAATAATCCCACGTTAGATGAAGATATGACATTATTGTAATAATGAGCATATGATGATTATTCGGATCATAACGAAATATGTCGTTGGCGGTTCCATTTTTGATTTGTGTTCGCTCGTTGCGGTCGCCAATTATGTAGTGAGTTCGTACACAGAGGTTGTCGATTCTGGTCCGTGTTCGTTCGTCGAGGCATCCAATTCTGTTGCGTCGTGCTCGTTCGGCGAGGTGTCCAATTCTGTTGCGTCGTGCTCGTACGGCGAGGCAACCAATTATATTGCGTCGTGCTCGTTCGGCGAGGTATCCAATTCTGTAGCGTCGTGCTCGTACGGCGAGGTATCCAATTCTGTAGCGTCGTGCTCGTAGGGCGAGGCCTCCAATTCTGTAGTGCCGCGATTCGTTAATCGTTCGTTTCGATAATCTATATAATTCTAATCTTAACGGCGCGTAAAATCAGAAGACAAAGGATAGCAGCAACTACAGTTTATTGTCGAATAACGAGCGAGTGAGCGGCAAGCGAGTGAGCGGCAAGCGAGTGAGCGGCAAGCGAGTGAGCGAGGCGAAAGATGATGCGTATTGGAGATGGCTGGGAAGCCAACTCGATTTAAGCAAGCGTTAATCAACATTTATAGTCAGACAAAAATGAGTGACAGACATATGATGAATAAGATACGAAATGTACACATATATGCTCATATAAAAGTATAGCCAAGGTTAATAAGCGAATAATGAACAAGATCGAAATATGACTCATGACAGGCGAATTGGCTTGGCCAGTAGCTAGGATAAAGTATATGGGCTTAACAAATAAACTGATACTACAGTTCTATTTTCATTTTGAAATTATATCCTTATATTTCTTTTATGATAAAATAAAATTTTAATTAACCGCTGAAAGTTAATGAATGAAAATTTATTTAGTATCTATATATTGACTTTTGTTCTTTATAATAAAAAGTGTATTTTGATGATACCTGATTACATCGTTACATCTTAATTCAATTTTTAGCTTCTGTTCTCATTGAACGAGAACCAGTGCTTGCAATGTAGTATGCCTCCAAATGCCTTGGTACGGCCGAGAGTGGGGAGAGTCTGCTCTCCCTCTTGAAATGCTCTCACACGGCCACGCGTATATAGCCTCTGTCACAAAAGTTCTACTCACTGCCTTCTCGTGGCAGGGGTGTTGCTCACGAAAGTGAGAGAACGAGAAGCAAATGTCCGGCGCTTTAACCGGGTTGGTGGAGACGGAAAGTTCACCTAGGGGAGTTGGAAAACCCTAATTCCAAACCGATGGTGAACATGGGCTCCAGTATCCTGAGGGAACAAATGGTGTATGAATCAATCGTTGGTCACCGGCTACCATGGGACGGCATCTCATTAAGATTATTATTATTATTATTATTATTAGCTTTATTCAATATTATATTTTTGGTACAATATAGAATTCTCAGCACAAAGTACTTCAACAAGCTTCCGTTTCTTAATTTTTCGTCCTTCCTGACGATAAATATTGAGTGATCGCCAGTTAGAAGTTAGCAGCCCAGTCAATCGACATCTGAATAATGTACATTCTTTTCGCAGCATAATGCCAGCAACCACAATATCTCTGATTAGGCCTTCTGTAATCTTTACAGAGAAAGGTTGTACACTTTTCAGAAACGCACCTGATGAATAGGTTGTGCGATGAATAGCCATAATGATGTATTAAAACAAACAAAATTAGATAACTTGTTGAAATATTTAGATGACAGGAACAGGTAGCCCAGATGTTTAAACAGGCCGCTAATTTCAAGATGCTCCACTGCCAGGTGGATCAGACCTTTAGGTCAGAGGCTCCGGGTGTAGCCACTTAAGAAAACCACCTGCCTTAATTTAGTCATCTGAGCAGTATCACAGCCCTCACACAAATCAAATGAGATTTGTGTGGCGTATATATATCTGGTGTCCCTTTGTACCAATATTTATATGTTTATATAATATAATAATAATTCTGTCTTCATAATAAAATGTTTATCGCCAAAAATCAATATCAGATATATTCAAAACTTAAGCAAATAACTGGTTAGTGATCAAAGTCGGAATGAACATTTTATGAAAAAAAAATTTTTTAATTTTAATTTTTGCAAAGTATGATATGGAAACAAGATTAGAAATGGAATATAAACTGAATAGAAAGAATTACTTTGAAAAGTATTCATTCTTCAATAGACAAATGAATGTACATCAACAAATGAATCAAGTGTAAAATGTTTAATTAACTAATATTAGTCCTAATGTAAACTATGAAGTTTAATAATCATAACAAACTCTTTATAGTAATAATAATTTAATGTTCAATAATGACTAGATGTAAGTTACCGAGGTTCCGATGAAAGACCGTAACTAGTTGACATCGGTAATATTAGGGAAGACAATTGTACGATATTATGAACACATTAGTCTATAACTCATTTCTAAATGTCTTGATTTTCGGAGAAAAAAAAATACAAGTTAAGAATCATTTGGTGAATTGAGATTATTATTTTTAGTAATAACATTGAACAATAGCTTTTGATACCTTTGAGAATTTGGGAAACCAGTTAACTAATAACCCTTAGATAATCACGATATAGAAAAATAAATAAATATACAAGATGATATTGCTTCATTTGAACTGAATAGTTTTATTGTGAAGTTTTTAATATAGTCATATACAACAGAGTAAAAATGAACATTTTAGTGATACTGTAGTGAACAAGAACAAAGGCGGGAATAATCGAATGTATTTTAGAATATCTCATTAAAATATGAGAACCATATCATGAACAGTTAATTTGCAAAATAACAATCAATTGTCTGGATTTGACTATTTCTTCTGCAAATATCTGTCCATACACTCCGATTATAATTGTTCATGCATTTTCTTATCAATTACGTGCCGTTCTTGTTCTCTCCTTATCGATCTTCTACTGAAATACATTCAATGCCCGACCATCACCATATACTACTTATTTATAACTGGTTCTCTTTGTACGAACTGTTAACTTCATGTGTTTCTTTTTAAGAATTTTCGCTGACTGTTTTACAAAAATATGCAACTGATCATACAATTGCTTTATTGATTAATACATAAGAAATATACCGACAAATCTTTTACTTCCAAATTAAACTAAACCTCATGTTCCTTAAAATTCATTAATATTATGAGAACCTCCTAGATTCAAAATGTTGGCATATCTTAACAGTTAGATGAGTATTTGTATTTGTCTGATTGTATTTATTTAATCGATAACATATGGTTTCATTACATCACGAGCCTAATTTCGACCATACGGATATCACCTTGATAGATGGACAGAGATATATGAAGACAACAAGTCATTGACAAAACCATCGGAATGAATTGATTAAATGTTTGTGAACAAAACTATGACTTATGGATAAACCAATTAAATATAAGATAACGAATTTTGGATTTTGGCGTGAAATCCATTCATCCGTTTGGCTAAATAACGTTTTGGCATTATAGCTGATGTCAGTTCGTGATGAATATCATAAATTTAATTTCTAACCCTAATCATCAACTGTAAATGATTATATTAGTTATTTACAGCCCTCATTCAGCTCTAATAAATTGGTGGACATTCTCATGGTCACTAAGGCACCACTCAAAGGTCATCCATAATTATAGTCTCACCCGTTTGTGTAGTAATTTTTCTTAATAAAATCACATATATTCGATTCAAGCACTGATAACATTGTTCAGAATGACGATGAAAACTTTGCAATGACCAAAACAATCTGGATTACGCAACACATGACTGACATGAATTACAAATCTTCTCCATCATTTTTTTTTTGAATATTGTAAAAATAAACGCTTTAACTCACCTTTAATAACTTTGATACAATCAGTATTTGGTGGATAATTATCAGGATATAATGGACTAGTGAATGTAAATAATGTTGGTTGTCGATTACGTAATACTGTTTTTAAACGTTGATTATAATCAAACAGATGTGATTTTTCTTGCTTTGGTAATTGCATTAATCCACCTATACCAATAGGATCAAATTCAATTGTATCAACCCAATTTGTTGGATTATTACGATCCCGAAGGTTAGTACTTCCAGATAATGATGATGAAGTAGATGATGATGATGAAGAAGAAGAAGAAGAGGTGGGAATTGAAGAAGAAGATGTAGAAGAGCTTGATATGCCAGAAGAAAGTGAAGATTTAGAAAGAGGTACTGATCTGCCATCCTCTTTTAAATCATCCAAATAATATGAATTTATAAATTGATTACAAACAGTCGATTGATTAGGAAGACGATATAAACTCCAATAATCCATTTCAATTAATGAACCAATTATTAATTTATTTGATTTGAATAAATCTGTTTCACATTGTACATGAATAACGAGTAAAGCTATGAACAATGAATTAAAGGATAGTCAAAATGGAATGAAGGAAGGAAGATTTTCTAATAAATAACTATATCTTTGCACAAATGGTTATATCAAGATAAATGGATAACCTCGATGGATTGTAAGCATTCCTTTAATGTAAAAGGAGTTTTCATCTAGGTTTGAAATATGCTGACGTATTATTGAAAACTAAAAGAAAACTGATAAGTGCTTTATCCCAATTTAGGACTCCTTGGCCATGGTCACTCACAAATGTTAACTTTTTACTAGTAAAATCATTTCAGTAGTTCACATTTTAACATTCATTCCACGATGAATGCATAGCAACCATTCTACAATCAATTTCGATTGTGGTTAATTTTGGTTAAGCACTTTTATTAACTTACTTAAAAGACATCGTCATTTGGATAATAACAATTTTCATTATCTTTGTACTGTTATGACCACTAGAGCACATGACACTCTAGCCAAAATGTTGTTTACTTAAGTATCATTCGATGATTCATGCTTCTCCCCATATATGTATACACGCAAATCCTATTATCAACTTTTGTTTTGTTTTGCTGTGCCGGCGGGACTAAACTTTATGGACCAGCCAATCAGAAGCTTTCGCGGGTTTTCAAGGTGACAGCGCTAAGTTCGGTACCTGATGCTTACGTACGATCGGTTTACAGAGGATTTTAGAGAAGATATATTTTTACTGTATACTAACTGTCTTCTGATTGGCTAATATTTCTCAAGGTCATTTAAGATTCGTTCAAAGGTCGTCCATCAAGTTTAGTCTCGCCTTATACACCGTTAAGATTAAAATTAGAACGATTATCGAGGTGAAGAATTAAAGAAGGACGGCACTACAAATACATTTTTCATGTTGAATTAATTTCCATAATAAACTTAGTACAGTAGTTATAGTGTTTACTCTAGTAACTTTCGTTTATCAGTTTATCCAAAAAATCATCCCCTTGTGATACAATTATGAGAAAACTTAAATTCCCACTTATCCAGTGTAATAGGACTTAATCTATAGTAAGACCATAAAAAGTAGTTATTTCAAGATTTGAATTGGAAATACCTCGTGAATATATAAATTGAATTTGGCATATAAATAACTGTTAGCTTCATTCATTACTAACTGTTTTCAAGTGGGTCTTTTAACATGGAAAAAAATCGCTAATCAAATAAATAACTATTAGACAAACCGTGTATCTGGAGAGACTAATGTTGAATATTCATTAACTACTTGATATATCTTGTGTTTGAATATTTAAGTATAAAAAAGCTAATCGTTTTCATAATTTTCAGAAATCTAGTTTTGAATCCCGAATAATAGGACATAAAGTGGAAAGCACAGGACCTTGAAGATCAAAAAGTCTCCTAAGAAAATGTTCCCGAAAACTTTCTCGTTGAATTATTGATGAGTTCTAACATTACTAAAATTACTGAAATCTCCACAAAAAGCCCCTTCTGATAATGATCCCATGCTCACTAGTGACTGGCTCCATGAGGTAATTCCTGGAGTCCTAGTGAGAAGTCGTGACCAGTGGAGCTAATCCATGTCCAGTAGAGATAAGTATCTACCTCAGTACAATGGAAGTTGGTCGCGCGATTTCGTGGAGTGGGTGAGGTTAGACATTATCACAGTTGGATGCCGGCTCAGTGGTCTATCGGTTAAGTGCTCTGGCGCGAGACTGTTATGTCCTGGGTTCGAATCTTGCGAGGTGTGA
The DNA here is from genome assembly GCF_000237925.1 of Schistosoma mansoni. NCBI lineage: Eukaryota > Metazoa > Platyhelminthes > Trematoda > Strigeidida > Schistosomatidae > Schistosoma > Schistosoma mansoni. Next base: position 102,277 of record NW_017386040.1, read on the forward strand.
TAGTGGATTCGCACTGCCGAGGAGTCCCACAATAGGACGAAACGGCGTCAAACAGTCCTTCCAGGTTTTCCATAGTGGTCTAGCTTCAATTGACTCATGATCTCAACTATTTAAAATTCTAACATTGATTGATAAACTATAATGTTGAGATAAAATATTTAATCATAAGCAGCTTTCAATCATAAAATACACAAAAACTTCAAACCAATACAAAATAATTTCCCCTTTGATTGGCTTTTGTTCAGTGGTTCAGTCTTTTAACAACAATTGTATGGAAGCATAAATGGACCCTAAAACTTATATGAGACGGGATAAAGATCGTCACAACATAAAACTTAAGCTCTTTAAAGACGTTACTCATTCATGTTTTAAGTATTATGACATTTATTTCAATCATCTTTTAGGGATTATTATCAGAAAGGAGGTTTGTGGAGATTGTAGTAATTTGATAGTTGAATCATTTATAATTTGGTCTATTAAAGCTATACCACCATCGAAAACCTGAAAGCAGTGGATGGTCGTTTCATCCTAATATGGAACTTCTCAGCAGTGCGCATCTACGATCCCGCATGCGGGATTCGAACCCAATACCTTCTGTTTCGCGTCTGAACGCTTAACCTCTAAACCAGTGAGACAACATCCAACGGTTTTAATGTCAAACTTCAACTAACCAACGAAATTGCGTCACCGTCTACCATTGTCTTCAGTGAGTTACTGCCTTACAACAGATACGGTTGAGCTCCACTAGCCAGGGCTTCTCACTAGGGATTAGCTAACATGACAAAAGTTTCAAATTTGTTTACATAAGTAAGTTTCAAGATGAAAAGAGATAGTAAACTGATAATTCTTCACTAAAAGGTTCACCTTTATTCAATAGTAGGAGTGGATTAATCTATTTTTTTTCAAAAGAGAAGTTAGAAAAACAAAACTTACATTTATTGTAAACTATTTCAATTAAATTATAATGATAACAATCATGATTTTATGGGATTAAATGTATACTACTTTTAAGTCGAATAAGTAATTTCTATGCAAGTTTCATAAAAGCCAATTTTTTCATGTTTATTATATTTGATAAAATATTTATATTACTTATAAATATTCTTTTTTCTATATTTGTTCCTTGATACATGTTTTTTAAGTAGTATATGAACGGTAAAAGCATTAGTAATAAAGAATATACCATTGAAGAATAAGAACATTTATATCTAATCTTAAGAATAATTTGATAATGGTTATAAAGTTAATAACCGTCGTTTTATTTTATACTGTATGCTTGGTTATAAGGAATGAATCTCAGAAAAAAACTGCCTTAAATTACACTGAAATTTAACTGTATAGTGTTATATCCCGTCGAAATTTATAAATGGTAACTTTTGAGTACTATTTATGAACCAATATGATATGTATATTTCCTATGGTATAATTAGAAGGGGATTTGTGGAGATTTCAGTATTTTTCAAAGTTGAAATCATGAGTCAATTGAAGCTAGACCACCATCGAAAACCTGGAAGCACTAGACGGCCGTTTCGCCCTATTATGGGACTCCTCAGCAGTGCGCACCCACGAACCCGCTCTCGCGAGATTCGAACCCAGGACCTACCAGTCTCGAGCCGAAGCCCTTAACCGATAGACCACTGAGCTGGCATCCAACGGTGTTAATGTCTAATTGTTAAGTAACTAAACTATTCACATTCGGGTCCCTCTTATTATAAGCTTTATTTTGATCTATAGACTATTATTATACGATTCGCCATTCTTCAGTTATCCCTAGTCCATTAATCACTGTTCCCCCTCTTCATAGCTACATTTGGCCAAATCTTGTACAAATGTTATTTTCTATTTTATGGCAAGGTATGGTCAGTTTGTTTGGTATATAAACCCAGTATGTTTGAAAATAATGATTCATATTGTAGAGTCTGTTCTGAACTTAAATAGCTGGTCTAGGCTGAAAGCAGGACTGATAAGTACTCAAGACTGCTCATACGGCTTTTGTGTATCATTGCTCTGATCGATAATTCACCGGGTTCGAGTCTCGGAGATAAATTGAACTCCGTGATCTGTGTAAACTTATATGATAGGTTCCAGAATGGACGAAACATTCGTCCTGTGTTATACTGTTAGCCAACATCAATCTCTACTTGCAAAATTAATGCCAATATCAAAGTAACTCCCACAGTATGCATATATACTGAAAGAGACTAACCCATTGGATTCCTAAATATCAATAAGAGAATCGGAACAATTCATACAAACGAATGTTCTTAATTAGTTCTCAAAAATAGTGATTAGTTGCCATAAATGTTTACGATCAGCGTTCCTTTCATGATATCTCTTTCCGTTTATCGATTATATTTAATTTATGAATTCTCCAGTAATATATATAAATCACCATGGTGATGCTTCTCGAACGTTTCAAAAAGAAGCAGTCAAGAAGTTTGAATAGGTTCTCAGATATTCAGATCTACAGTAGAATACAAATATTTTAATGTTAAGTTAATTTAGCACTTGTCGTTGTCCGTAGAAAAATGTATTACTTTGATGAAATAACGTTTGAATTAATTAAAGTTCTTAGTGTTTTTCGTAAAAATTATTTATCAGCATAAAAGGTTTGCTAAAAACATTCAATTTTCCATGGTGGTCTAGCTTCAATTGACTCATGATTTCAAATATAAAATTACTGAAATCTCCACAAAAAGCCCCTTCTGATAATAATCATATGCTCACTGGTGACTGACTTCAAGAGGTATTTCCTGGAGTTCTAATGAGAAGCAGTGACCAGTGGAGTTCAACCAGGTCTATTGGGAGATATCAACTCACTGAAGACAATGGTGGATGTGTCGCTCAATTTCGTGGATCGGTTGAAGTTAGACATTAACACCGTTGGATGCCGGTGGGATCGTGGATGAGCACTGCTGAGGAGTCCCATAATAGGACGAAACGGCCGTCCAGTGTTTCCAGGTTTTCCATGGTTGTCTAGCTTCAGTTGACTCATGATTTCAACTTCAAAATATTTTAATGTTAGGTTAATTTAGTACTCATCATTGTACATAGAAAAATGTATTGCTTAGACAAAATAACGTTTGAATTAATTAACGTTCCTAATGTATTTCGTAAAAGTTATTTATCAGCATAAAGGGTTTGCTAAAAAAACGTTCAATTCAATAATTTACAAAGTAAACTAAACTTAGCTTGATAGCCTTTGGGAAATCAGTAGGGATTGAAAGTCTCTTCTATCTTAGTCCTAGAATCTTCAGTGTTTGTCTAACTAACGTCAATCTATGACCACAACAGTGAAGAATTATAATCATAAATGATTGTTGCCAAATAAATAGAAACAATTTTTTTGGTGAATTATGATTGATTGATTCAAACTGAACTTCCAACTAAATTTTCTACCAGTTTTTTTTACGAAGAATAGACATATTTAGGTTTGCATAGTTTTTTAACTTATCTATCTAATTGTTTATGTGTACGTTTCTAAGTTTCATACGATGGAGTAAAATAAAACGAGTAAGAGATGTGTAGGGAAAATAAACTTCACTTTGTTGAATTTTGAGATGATATGATATTTATTTATTGCCTCGGACCTCATCAACCTCAACAATAACGGTGCTGAATAGGCTTTTCGGGCAGTTTGGTTTTTCGAAAACACTGTTTACAGACAACAGACCTCAATTCACGTCTGAAATCTTCTTCTAGAACTTTTGCTTAAAGAACGCACTTACACACATTCAGTCACCGCCCTACCATCCTCAGTCAAACGGCTAACCTTAGCGTTTTGTTGATTCCTCCAAGCGAGCTGTCATCAAGTCACAAGGAGATGACACGGAAAAATGATCATTCAGAATAACCCCGAATCCAACCTCACCTAACGGTGCTTTTTATGCCAACTCAACGTTCGAAAGGAAGATTCGGACTTCATTTGATGACATATATCCAAGAAAAATTAGACGTGATATTGAAACTAAGGGGAAGAGAACTGATCGTTTGTTTCCTAATGGGTTACCAGTGTACGTAAGATAACTTCGCCATTGGATATCTATATGGATAGCGGGTGTCATCATGAGAAGAGTCGGTGACGTGATGTGTGAAACTGATGTCCGACGTAAACCCCTGAAGCGATATGTAAACCACACCCTTGATAGATGACTAAATTTAGATAAAGAATCTCTCAGCTTGAACTTGCAACTGGATTATTTAAATGATACAGTCAGTTTGGAGCATCGGGATCAATGCGGAAGAAGTGATGGCCAGACTCCAAGAAATTGATCAAGAAGACAACAGTTTCCTAAACGACTTCAGTTAAATCAAAGGAGCAAGACTTATTTTTCATGAGGGAAAGGTGATATGCAGAGCCAATTAGAAGTAGCCTAATGGAGAAGTTAATCGATAGCAATCAAAAGTGACCTGAAAGTCAAGTGCATTTGATTGAGGTCAATGGGTCCATTTCCTATGAATAGAGTATTATAAGCATGAATGAGTATTTGTGCATTTCATTCGGTAGTCCAACACACTCCTCGCTCATTCTTGTGTTCTTGATCAAATATTCAGTTGGAGGGGAGGGGTTATCGCTTAGCATATCGTGTATCAGTATCAGATTTCGGACAGAGCATGTCACAACAAATTTACATATTACAATTACTTCCATTTTCTATCCTATTGAGTTTTAAAGAGATCAAATATTCAACAAAAATAAATTTATTTTTAATAAAAATAAAACAAAATTAAAGTAAACAAATTAATCCACAGGAGAATTTTTCTATATCTCAATGGATAATGAAAAAAAAAAAATAAACAAATCGACGAACTGACTAAAGTCACCATCATCATCAACGGTAGCTTCAATAACGAGTGGAATCATAATAATAACACTTACATATAGTAAGCTAGAATGATACTTATTAGTGCAAAACACCTGATGAAGAGAAGAAGCGAAGAAACAAGAAAACATATAGGGAAAAGAACAATCGATTCTCCAGTTTCTTATTCATTTCCCACTCTCTCTTTCTCCTTACCTATCTATCTATCTACCTAACTGTCCACACAATTATCTATCTTTATATCTTTCACTCTATTTAAGTTGCCCATATGAGCTAATTGTTATGTTTTCTTTTTATTATCCCCAATTTAATTGTATTCATTATACTTTAATGTTTCCATTTACATAGATGTTTATTTTTATATCTAAACAACAAATCGCTCCTATTTACTTAATTAAAAGAAATTGTAATAAAAAAATTAAGTTTAATGGTAAAGGGAAATCATTGTATCCAATATTGTAATTTGATTTCACTATGTAATTTATAATTATTTAATTAAATATTTAATTAATTATGATATAATTCCATTTGTTGTATCCATGGAAACATTGTAGATTATAATGGATTGTAAAAAAAATTAAAGGTAATTAAACAAATGTTCTACTTTTGGCGGCCTGTTTGAACATCTGGGCTACCTGTCCCTACGATCTAGATACTTCAATAAGTTATTTAATTTTGTTTGTTTTAGCACATCAATATGGTTATTAATCGCATAACCTATTCGTTGGACAAGTTACAAAAAGCCCAATCAGACATATCGTGGTTGCTTGCATGCAATATGCAGTGAAAAGAATATACATTATTTGGATATCGATTTATTGAACTGGTAACTTTTAACTGGCGATCAATCAATATTTATCATCAGGATCGACTAAGAAGTAAGAAACGGAAAATTGTTGAAATACTTTGTGCTAAGAATTCTATATTATACCAATAATATAATAATGAATAAAGCTAATAATAATATATATACTAGTGTCTGATTTTTAAATCATAAGGGGTTAATCCGGTTCATTACTTTTGTCATTATTCGTAATCGACATCCAGTACAACGTGGAATTTTTCTCACTTTCTCAGAGAGTAAACTTCACTAATCATTAATAAGTCTGAAATTATTTAATTTCAGTTGAAAATTAATTCATTTCGGAAATCGTGGATTCAACTACAACAAGATTCTGACTTGCGATTCTTAAGATAATGTACTGTCAATGAGGCTTGAATGTCTCGCATTTTGTTTATGAAGAAGTTACTGTTCTACGTATTGGAAGAGTCTCAGATCATAATAAAACGGTTATACACTGGTTCTAATTTTTACAATCATCCAGTTGATATTAAACTATAGCAAAAACTAACGAAAAATATCTTTAAAATCTACCAAATATATGTAAGAAAGTTTTAATAAGATTTAATACCTATTTTTATATCGTGTGAGTGCGTGCCCTGTTTATATATGACGTGATGATTCACGCCAATTAGAGAGCAATGAATTATTGATCTCTCTCAGACAATGAGAGATTGTCGCGCGATTTCGTGGATTAGTTTCAAAGATAAAACCCTCTGAATAAAGATCGTTGTAATCAGCTCCACAGATACAGTTAACTTTGTAAATAATCATTCTAATTTACAAATGACACAGTTTTGAGGTATTTATGTCATAACAGATAAAAAATATTCATCATCATTTTCATTTTATAAATACATTATATTGTCTAATTAACTATCATTCTTTATTTGGGTGACTCCGCCTGTAGCTTTTCTAAAGTTAGTGCCCATCCCAAGCCCGAGTTAAGGGGGAGTATTGGGCATAGGCATCATCAACTTCATCCCGTAGAATAAAATCTTGCTAAGAAAAACTTTAACTAGAATAAACAAATTAAGTTTATTTACGTCTATTTAATACAATAATTATGGATTTACAAGTGTAGAGATTAAAAGATGAAATTATGGAAAACAATTGTTTATTCCAATATGTTTTTTTTCAATTTTGAATATTCTTTGGAGATTTACTAAAACTTTGGTAAAATGTCAGTTGATTTAAGATTTAATAAAATATAATTATCAGAAGTGGCATTTGTGGAGATTTTAGTAATTTCATATAGTTGAGATCATGAGTCAGTTGAAGCTAGACCACCATCGGAAACCAGGAAGCACTGGACGACCGTTTCGTCCTATTGTGGGACTCCTCAGCAGTGCGCATCCACCATCTCGCCTCGCGGGATGAAAATATTTCAGAAATTCTTAATTTATTTTATTGTATATATAATTCTCTCTGCCTATCTCCCTATCTCTCTCCCACACTCCCTCAGTTAACCAACACAGAATACACTATATATTTAAATTCACTTGGTATTATTTGTTTGAATCTTCCCATTGATGTTTAGCACTACAATTGATCAGTCTCTTATTAGCCATATGTGCATACTGTGCATATTTCCTCGATATAGCCTTAATTCACAAGCATTCTAAGCAAAGATAGATAGTGGCCAGTGGTGAACTCCAAAACGAAACGCGCATCATGGATTCCACTAACGAAACCACAAAACTAACTAACTAAATCTATCATTTCTAAGAGAAATTTCACACAAACATATAAAACTGAACAATAAATAGTGAGAAGCAGTGACCAGTGGAGTTCAACCAGGTGTGATGTGAGATATCAAATCACTGAAGTCATTGGTTAATGGTTGCTCAATTTCGTGGATTGATTGAAGTTAGAAATCAACACTTTGGATGCCAGCCAGCTCAGTGGTCTAGTGGGTAAGCGCTTCTACGCGAGACTGATAGGTCCTGGGTAAGAATCTCGCGAGGCAAGATCGTGGACACTCACTACTGAGGAGTCCAACAATAGGACGAAATGGCCGTCAAATACTGCTTCCAGGTTTACCATGGTGGTCTAGCTTCAACTGACGCATGATTTCAACTATATAAAATTACCAAAATCTTCACAAAACCCCCTTCTAATAAATACACTCTACTTAGATTCCTTTTTTCCCCTTAATTGCATAATTCTATCACAATAAATCTAATCCATTTAACATATTTTTATATTGAATGAAAATAAAACTTATAAACTTTAGTTGTTATGATTAAAATGAAAAATAAATTTTTTTATGAATGTTTTATTCATTTACATTTCTTATTTCTATGATTAAGTTAATGTACATTTGTGTATGTGCTTGTGTGTGTGTGTGTATATGTGTGTGTTCATGCTCGCATATGTATATGTACTTGTCTTGAATTTTAGTAGTTATAAGAAAAAACTACAAAAAAAAAGAGAACAATATTCAATTTATACTTCAGTTGTTATGAAAATAATTAAAACATTCCTTTTCATGGAACTCTTTTTTTCTGTCTGTCTGTCTGTGACGTTTTTATTCCTTAGAATCTAACCTTAAGTAAACATGAACAATCTTAATATGCTTGAATAAAACTGTTCATTAATTTAAATTATTAGTTTATGATACTTGGTGTTGTTTACTTGTATCTTCTCATTGTTATTTAGGACTACAACTGATCAGTCTCTTGTTGTCATATGTGCATCCTGTGAGGACTGCTTCGATATTGCCTGAAGTCACAAGATTTATAAGCAACAATGGATAGTGGATAGTTTTACTATGAATTTTACAATTTTCCTCTATTTCAATATTGTATACTACTATTATGGTGTATACTATTTATGTTGATAGATATAAATAGTATGTAGCAGTAATTGGAAATGGAATGCTTGCCTAAAAAAGATTGGAATAACAACTGAATTGGGAGGATGAAGAAGTATATACAGGATAACTGAAACAAAATGTTTGAAGAATGTATTTGATGTATGATTTGCATATTCTATGAAAGGGTTGTTTAATTTTGCAGAGAACAATCAATTGACTTTCTTCACCTGAGTCTTCATTCATTACACTATAACTGTACAATCAGAGATGATAAATATGTCAAGACGTTTCAAATCAAACAAGATAATTATCTTGTACATCTTGGATGACATAACATATGAAGGCGATCAATAATTATATTCTCCCATAGTTACATGGTAAGTGAGAAACAAGTGTAACTAGGTCATTTTGCGCAAGTAAATTATCAATACCTTCAAGAGCATCCTCCATATGGTGTATCTTTATCCGATAACCTATAAAAATTCAGGAGCTGTCAAACATTATTGTTTAATTTTAAGTGAATAAAACCCCTACGATGTTTTAGTTTTTACTTATGAGTAGCCAATTGATGGGCCGATTGTTAGTAATGTAATAATGAGTCAGATAAAAAAATACAATATTAGTTTTTAATAGTTCTACAAATGATATCAGATCTAAATGCATCTCTCTTATATCCGGGAAACATTTTTTTAAATTATTGTAAAAGCTGTACAGTGCATCGTAATGGAGTTCAGAAGCCGGACTTAATCCCATTTACCACTTGTCAGCTGGTTATGGTTTTATCCGTGTTGAAACTCTAATCTATTACCTTTCACTTCAAATTACAACGCGTCAACCAATAAGCTGTTGAATTCAAATATTTTCCGGCTACTTATAATGGCATGAATTTTATAAGCAAAGATAGATAGTGGCTAGCAGTGGAATCCAGGAATTAAGGCTATATCGAGGCAATACGCACAGTATGCACATATGGTCAATAAGAGACTGATCCATTGTAGTCCTAAACGTCAATGAGAAGATTCAACCAAACAATACCAAGGTATGAAGTTTATCTATAAGCGGTTGCAATTCATTGATTTTACTCATTAACATTAATAACAGAATTCAAACCCTTACAGTGAAGCCTAATTCAATTATTCCTTTGTATTGGTTGTTTGCACAGCCAATACAAATGGATTAAACTTTGTTCTATTGCACAAGTCAGTGGCTATCTGGACTTAGTAGCTACGTAGAAACCGCGACAGTGTTTGAAATAAACGGTTCGAGTTCCAGAGCAAAGATTAATTATAGGATGCAGATACATCCAGCTGACGAGTCTAAAACAAGATGAAACACGTTTCCTGAATTCCATTGCTAGTCACTATCCATCTCTGCGTTTAATTTAATTAGTTTTTTTTGATGTGTAGATAAATTCTAATGAAATTGGAATTGAATTTACATACTCAAATGTGGGCAGTGGAAAATAATCGCTAATTAGTTGTTTATAATTTTGAAATATCATCCTACACGCAAATAAAGTTAAAAAGCTACTTGGATTACATGGATGTATGAATTATTTATTTGCCATTGTTTCAATAACCATTCGATATCAAACAACTGAAATGGTGATAATTAGGTTAAACTGAATGTAAAAAAGTAATACACCAAATTAGCTTATTACAGAATTTTCAGATCACAAATCTATTTGAGTTAAGTAATCATTCAAAAACTTGGGAGCAGTGTACAATCGTTTTGTCTTAATATGATACTCGTCATCCATTGCCATAGTGGATAGCTGTTTCACATCCGACATGATTAAATTGCATTAGTCATGGGTTCTCATCAGAACTCCATGTCAGATGCGAAGGAGGTACTCACTAAAGATAATGAAAGATAATAGTACAATATCGCGGACTGATTTTGATTAGGCCTAGAGGTTAAGCGTTTGCATACAAGACCCAAGTCCCTCATCCGATTTCCTGTTGAAAGATCGTGGATGCGCATTGATGAGGAGTCTCGTACCAGAACAAAATGGTCGTACATTGATTCCAGGTACTAAGTGGCTACCTAACCGGGATCGTTTGTGATCTCAATAAAGTTCAGCAGTCTTGACAACCCATACTGAGAATAACATTACAATCAGAGATGAACATTGGTTTTAAAGACACATCCCATCGAGATCTCATGATCTACATTTACTTTTATTTAGAGTAACTGATTAGGAGCTGTTCTTAGAAGCTCCAAATTAAAACATTTTCTCTCAATTTATGCTAAATGAATTATGGATATCAGTAGAAGAAACTGGCATGGAAATATAATAAAGCAGAGCAATCAGTTGAAGATAGCGAAGGAAAGCCAATCAATAAGATTAAAGAACAGAGAAACAAATGAGTAGAGAACTTTGAAGAACTCTTGAATAGATCAGCCCCACTGAACGCATCGAAGCGGCACACAAAGACCTCTATATAGATGTTACTCCACCAACAATCGAAGAAACCAAGAAGATCATCTAACAAGTCAAGAGCAGTAAGGCAGTAGGACCAGAAAACATACCCATTGTGGCGCGAAAGTCAGGCATATAAGTAACTGCGAAGATACTCTACACTCTTTTTAAAAAGATTTTGGAGGGAAAACAAGTACCAACAGATTCTGAAGAAGGATATCTCATCAAGAAAGAAAACTATGAGAACTACAAAGACATCAAACTTCTATCATTTCCAGGCAGTATTTTCAACAGTGTTGTTCAGATGAATGAAAGATTTATTAGACATTCAGATTTGAAACCAGCAGGCTGGATTCCTTAAGGACAGATCGCGTACCGATCAAGCCGCGGCACTATGGATAATTGGTGAACAACCAACTGAATGTTTTTTGTCACTAAACATCAACTTCCTTAACTGTGAGAAAGAGTTTGACAGTGTGGACAGAAAAACCTTATGAAGCGTTCTTCGACATTATAGTGTACCTGCGAAAATTGTCACCATCATACGGGATTCACACGACGGACTACACTGCGAAGGCTTGCATTGAAGGTAGGTCACAGATGCATTCCAAGTAATGATCAGTATCAAACAAGGCTTCTAACTCTTACCCTTGCTCCTTATTTTGGTGGTCGATTGGATTAGTGAGACCTACATATCGGAGGAAGCACGGAATACAATGGGCAGCTTGGATGCAGGTAAACGATTTGGACTTTGTAGATGACCTAGCTCCTTTAACTCACAGACAAAAGTAAAAGCAGGTAAAGGCCACCAGGGCAATACCAACAGCCTCTGCAGCAGTAGACTTCAATATTATATATATATATATACAGCACCGTCACACAGTAAGTCACTCATCTATGAATCAAGAGTTAACTAATTATTTTATTTTCACAAGACAGAAAAACCCAAGGTCTTCTTTAGAATAAAACGGTAATCTCATTTAGATCGCATGAATATGATAGTAATAGAAATGAATATGTAAGTGTTCATTAGTATAATTAGTTACATGTAGTCATTTAGGACTGATTGAGTTTAGACATTAACATCGTTGGATGCAGGCCCACTGGTCTAGAGGTTAAGAGTTCGCGCGCGAGACTGAAGGCTCTGAGTTCGGATCCCGCAAGCGGGATCGTGGGTGTGCACTATTAAGGAGCCCCGCAATGAGACGAAACGGCCGTTCAATGCTTCCGGGTTTTCAATGGCGGCCTAATATCAATCGGTTCATGATCTCAATCAAAATCATAATAATCTCCACAACCCCATATTGACATTTAGGAATCATTTGACTAATTAAATAGAAAGCCCTAAAATTTTATGAGTGTAAATAATTGAAAGCCATGGATAGCCTTGATATCCATGAAAGTGTCTATTTTAGTTGAAAGAGTTCCAAAGGGATTCGTCTAATTTAGAGGTTGTATTCGTTCTGCTGCTCTCAGATGAGGTACCTATGAAAATCAAGGTATGCTAAACACCTGTTTCGTTCTAGTTCTTTTGTGATAGGTTACTTCATGATTTTTGAAATTTTAATGAGAAATCGTGGTTTAAAGAATTTTCGTAGTTGTTGACAAATTCATTAAATGACTATCATGCTATACTGAGAGCTGATTAAGGTTGGAATCGTACCACTGAATAACAGCTGATTGGTTTAATGTTCAGTGGTTTGACATGAGACCTGGGTTCCACCACTGATAGGACTGCATGCACACACTACTGAAGAAACAGTACCTCATGGCTTTAAATGATATCTCAAATGAAGTCAACCTGTAACAAACGCAACCTACAAAATCTATATCCTTTTAATGATTTTAATCTAAATAACTATTCAAGCTTCAACTGTCAGAAAGAATATATTTTGAAAACATTTCAATCTGTCAATGTGAATTGTCTGATTTCAGAGACAGATCTAGTAAAAAATATAAAGCGCTTCATATTTATTTAGCATAAAAACCGGTGACTGACTGATTGAATTTTTTGACTCATGGATATTAGATCATAGTGTTGTAACCATACATCCCTTACGAGCCTTAAAGCTTGAATAAATAAACGTGGGGTTTTTATTAATTGAAAAACAATGTACAAAACATCACTTTTACTCAGTGAAATGAAAAATAAATGAACTTGACACACACACACACAAACGCACAGGCAAATGCAAAGAAGGGTAAACAAAAGAGGCAAAAGCATCAGAATGAAAATTTTTTCGTTAAATGAATAACATTGAAATATGGTTAAAACAAAAATTCACAAAACTATTAAGTTAATTAGCAGATTGTATCAACAGGTGGTTGTTATGTAACTAAATTAAAAGATGGTTTCAACTTTAAAGATGAATTTGTAAAACGGATTAACAGAATTAAACAATATTTTAATTCATTTTTGTAATGACATAGTGTGTGCTACTGATATCGACAGATATAAGTAGTATGTATCATCAATCAAAAGTGAAATACCTGGAGGAACAAGGTCAAGGAGATTAAAGAAAAGAGGACAAGAGCAGACAATGATTGGTGTGAAAATGAAGAGACAGTGAAGTCTGAGACAATTGGTTGATATTTGAAAAAGGAACAGTCAAGTTTGATACAATTGTTTGACATTTTGCAGGTGAAGTATTTACTGTATAGTTCACAGAATTTAGTAAGATGTTTTTGTAATTTTGTGTTAAAATACATTCGATTATCCCCACTTGCGTTCTCGCTCACTACATTGGTTGATTTAATCTTCCGATTGATGTCTGGGACTGAAGTTGATCAGTCACTTTCAGCATATGTGAACCCTGAGACTGATCAACTGATGTTTTAAGCATCAATAGGAAGATTTAAAAGTCTTTGTTATTTTAAACTGAAATAACAGCACAAGGTTACCGCTTGCTTATACTTATATAATTTACTATTTCCCCCCAATGAATGTGACTGCTTTATTATAAAAAACTGTGATTGTATTTCTCAATTTATGGTTGGAAAAATTATAAATTCTCGAAGATTGTTAACTTTTCAATTTAACTTTTAATGCGTTACCATGAAACAGAAAAACACAGAACATTTATTTCATTTTAGTATTGGAACTCTTCGAGTGTGCACATCAGAGACTTTAAATGAAAAAGAGCCTAACTATGTTGGGACCAGCGGCTAGACGTTTTATCTTTATGTTACTAAGTAGGCATACTATGTGTTATATCGATTGCTTGAATGCGTACCCTTTTTAATATATGACATGATAAGACCGCCAATTAGAGAGGAGTGAATTATCGATCGGACCAGTGATACACGAAAACCGTATGAACAGTCTTGAGTATTTATCAGTCCTGCTTTCTGCCTAGACCAACCAATTAAGTCCAGAACACCAATAACAGCCTCTACACTATGAATCATTATTCTCAAACATACTGGGTTTATATACCAAACAAACTGACCACATCGTACTATAAAATAGAAAATAACATTTGTACAAGATTTAGCCAAATGTGGCTGTGAATGTGGGGAACAGTAATTAATGAACTAAGGATAACTCAGGAACGGTAAATCGTATAATAATCTATGGGTCGAAATAAAGCTTATGATAAGAGGAACACGAATGTGATTAGTTTATTTACTAACAGTTATACAATAAGAAATATACATATCTTATTGGTCCATAAATAGTTCTAAAAGTTACCATTCGTAAATCTCCACGGGATATAACACTATGAATTACGTTTCCAATCTTATGCTAAACCAAAACGAAATGAGTATTTTATTATGATTGAATGATGTATAGAAGTAAAATCCAAGACGTTTATTTTGTATTGTTTAGAACTCTTCAGCTGAATGTTTCTGTATTTCAGTATTAATGTTCACACTAACAATCGAACCCAGTATCATTCGCTTCAAATAACAACGGGTAATACACTGAATTTCTCAGTCCCATTTTACTCAAAATTTTGTAATTATAAGTGACATTACCTAGACATTCCTCACAGGTTGCATACATCTTACTAGTGACTGATTAAATACATCTCTTAACAACCAGAGAATTCAAACCCTTACAAATAAAATGACTGTCTAGTTTCATTCATTCCACGTTATAACTCATCTTTAAGTTTGACATTGCTTACAAAACTTCAATCCTAATAATAGTTTTCGCTTGATATTTTTATCCTGTGAATAAATCAGCTTGGTCATACAGTTGGCCATCCGTTTTCCGGAATAGGTCTCTACTAAACATGATATTTGTTGAATATATAGCAACCATCCTACAATCAATTTCCATTATGGTTAGTTTTGGTTAAGCCTTTTTATTAACTTACTTAACAGACATCGTCATTTGGATAATAATAATTGGCATATTCTTCGTACTGCTATGACAACTACAGTACATGACACTCTAACCAAAATTTTGATTGCTTAAGTGTCATTCGATGACTCCTCCCCATATATGTGTGCACTCAGATCCTATTATCAGCTTTTGTTTTGTTTTACTGTACCCTTATTTAATTTGACTATAAATTGCCTATGTAATTGCTTGCTGCGTATTGCTCGTTGATCGCTGATATTCGCTTAGGTGCTGGTAGCTTTCTGGTCTGAGTTATTTGACAATAAACCATAGTTGCTGCTTCTCTTTGCCTTCTGAATTTATGCACCGTTGAGATTGGACCTATAACGGTCATCAAGGTGAACGATTAACGAAGCACGGCACTACAAATATGATGCTTATGAAATCATCTGGAAATTAAAGAAGATTAAATAGCTTTTCTTGTTCAGGACTTTTTAGCAGCACCTGTACACATAACCTGACATATTCTCCAATCCTTGACCTTAAAATCTTACTACGAGTTGGATGCTACTCAAGAATGATGATGAGCTGACATCACTAGTCTCACTTCTTGCAAACAACGAATGATTATTTTAAGCCGTATAATCTAGTTTTTAGTAGTTACCGGGATAGCACATGATTACTACTTGCTTAGTCGGTTAGATATATGTGAATATTTTGTATAGTTAAGAATAAAATTTGTCAGCATTTCACAACAGAAAATTAAGAACATCTTACCTGTTATCCATATATATCTGTTTATAATATTCCTCCAGTTTGTAATAAACATATTTGTAAGGGAATTGTATGATTGAACCATTAATTAAAATACACTAGAACTGAAACAATAAAGAAAAACATTCGGAATGATAGTTCATATTCTAGTCTGGTTTATGTTTAAAAAAAACATACAAATGCGAGTTTTGTAACGTTAGCAACTCAAAATATAAAGTATTTAGTATGGTTTAAGGCAATAAGAGTTTTCATTGTTAAATTGATTGACATTATGTAAGATATATACACCATATAAAGGGGATGGTAGTACTTAGAAATATTATATATGTGATATTATTTAACAGCAATTAGTAGTCCTGAATACGAAAAACTAAACTTTATTGATATTTGATAGTGACGTTTACGAATTAAGTGTTCGTCATTGATGTGTACAACCTGAAGAAAACTGGACTTCCTTTTATAAGTCTAAGCTTTAGTGAATGACATAGTACTGATAGCCGCCTATTATTTAAAATCGTAAATGATCTACTATGATATTAGATCACATAAATAACTTTGAACAGTATGAAAGTTTACATTTATTTGACGGAGTTTTGTTCTCTGAGCTGGATGGTTTGGTCGTGGAGCTTTCATCTTCCTTCTGAACGACATCATCAGCACAAACTTCGGGTAAAAGTTTACATTTTATTCGTATACAGTGAAATCTATTTTGAGAAGAGATTCAATTATACCACATAAACGTTTATAGAAATGTTGTGTCCTGAAATCAGGATTCATTTTTCCCTAAGGTAATTTCTAATTAAGAACTATCGATATTCCTCTAATACAAGAGGAAACTAATGCATGCTCGATAAGACAACAGCTGTAACACACAAAACTTTACCAATGACCTCTAAACAAATAGAACTCAACAAGAAACGTTTAATGTTTCAACTAACTTAAATTGGAATTAGTGTCACTGTGTATATAAAGTAGCGAACATGACCTTGGAAAACTGGAAAACCAGTAACCTAAAAGTGATGACAACCAATCAGAAACCGGATAGATTCATATGGAAATATCAATTACAAAATATGTACCAGTGTATAAAACTATGAATAAGGGCTAATAAATATAACAAATTTAGACTTCCTGGGACCTCCTAGGTCAAGAAACTACTATAATTGAAGATTTGAATGACAAAAATTAAAATATAAGTTAGACTGAACCGATTTTTTTCAATATCTCAAGTGCCGCATGATTTGAATTATTTGTAAGAGTCAAGTTCATATCCGAACTTTTCCACCAATTATATTTAAAGAAAATACCACAAGTTACTCCTGAGAACTGACTGAACAGATCTAGTAAAGTTGAAATATCACATAAAATTACTATTACTATTCATAAATGAGATAACTAAACGTTATTGGGAAAAAAAAACCTACAATCTCTTAAATAAGCCTCATGGTATATTGATTTCTCAAATGTACTATTAAAAGAATATATCAAATGATATCCATTTATTATTTATCTACCAATCCATTCAATTATGCTGTGTCGCGTTCTTATCTAAGTTATTATAAAACACCTTCATAAAACAAGAAATATTTTAAAATTACTTTTATATTTTTCTGATGATATTTTGGCAAACGATATTGATTTATTGATTATATGAGTATACTAACATTGTAGTATACAAAAAGAAACAGAATAGCAAAGATGGATAATGGCTAACAGTGGAATACAGGACGCGCGTTTCATCCTATTTGGGACTCGTCAGCTGGATGTACCTGCATCTCAGAGTTGATGTTCACTCTGGGACTCGAATCCAGTACCTTCCGCTTCATACAATCTCCACAAAAACCACTTTTCTCTTAATAATCATATGCTCTTTAATGACTGACTTAGAGAGGTATTACCTAGGGTTCTAGTGAGAAGTCGTGACCAGTGGAGTTCAACCGGGTCTGTTGTGAAGCAGTGACTCACTGAAGACAATGGTAAATGGTAGCTGAATTTTATGGATTGATTGAAGTTAGACATTAACACTGTTGGATGTCAACTCAGGGGTCTAGATGTTAAGTGTTTGTGTGCGAAACCAATAGATCCTGGGTTCCAGTCCCTTTGATGTGGGATCGTGGATGCGCACTGTTGAGAATTCCCATACTAAGACTAAACTGCTATCCAGTACTTCTAGGTTTTTCATGGTGGTTAAACTTTAATCGACTAAGGAACTCAACTATTAAGTTTCCTGATTTCCTAAATCAAAAAATTACTCTTTAAATACACTCTCATCATATCGTTTTTTTCTTATTCATATAATATAAATTCTACAGAAAATTGTAATAATAAATTGTGTTAGTCAAATCAACAGTTGCTTTCTAAGTATAATTGATCGGTAGTTTATATAATTATAAATGGCTGTTAACTGACAATGAAATGAATAGTTCATATTAATTACGAACTTATAATAAAAGGCACTGTAATGATATACATAACAATAATTATGTTGATTAAAATGGATTAAAAAAATGAGAAACATGGGAACAAAAATCAAACCAATTAAAGATACAACCAAAACAAAGAAATAAACAATGACAGATTTAAGGTCAACAAGAACCAATCCACATCAAGGTGCACAGGACAAGCTGTGAATCACATGTGGAGAAATTCAAACACTTCACTTCTACCCGAAGTTTGTGCTGATGATGCCGTTCAGAAGGACGATGAAAGCTCCACGACCAAACCATCCAGCTCAGAGTGCAAAACTCCATCAAAATAGCAACATTAAACACAGATCTTACGGGATCTTTTGCCATAGCTACAGGATAAGATAGTTAAAATGTTTATTTTTTAAATAAGGTAATTAGTATAAAAGCCTTATAAAGACTAAGAATGTATTTTACATTATGAACTGACCTTAACCAGTATTTAACAACCATGACTCTGGTAGAGATTAAATCGAATGGCGTCATAATTCGTAACGAGCATGTTATTATCATACAGATCAATAAGTAATAAAAAGTTTATTTTAATAGTTAAGATCATGAGTCAATTAAAGCTAGACCATTAAAGAAAACTTAGAAGCCATGGATGGCCGTTTCGTTCTATCGTTGGACTCCTTTGTAGTACGCTAAAACTAAAAGTTTACTTTCCAAAATTTAAAATAAAATACCTATTTTGTACTCTTTGAATATATAATAAATTATGTTTAGCTAGAAGCAATCTGTTATGTAAACTGTAAAAGGAAATCATTGGTTACGTAACATTGAAATATATCGAAAAACTTTAAAAAAAACCGATTTCATACATCTATAGAATATAGTCGTAAATTAATTATTCCTTTATTTTACTTTAACTCAACCTCATTTAGCGTGCCATCATATATATTACTTACTTATGCCTGTTACTCCCAATGGAGCATAGGCAGCCGACCAGCGTTCTCCAACCCACTCTGTCCTTGGCCTTCCTTTCTATTTCTATCCAATCGTTGTTCATTCTTCTCATGTCTGTCTCCATTTTTCAACGTAATGTATTCTTTGGTCTTCCTCTTCTCCTTTGGCCGTCAGGATCCCATGTGAGGGTTTGACTTGTGACGCAGTTGGCTGCTTTTCTCAATGTGTGTTCTATCCAATTCCAGCGCTTCTTCTTGATTCCTTCCTCCACTGGAATCTGGTTTGTTGTCTCCTACAGTAACTTGTTGCTGATAGTGTCTGGCCATCGGATCCGAAGTATCTTGCGTAGACAGCTGTTAATAAACACTTGTATCTTCTGGATAATGGCTTTCGTAGTTCTCCACGTCTCTGCCCCATACAGAAGAACTGTCTTGACATTTGTATTGAAAATTCTAACCTTGGTGTTGGTTGACAATTGTTTTGAGTTCCAGATGTTCCTCAGTTGTAAATATGCTGTTCTTGATTTGCCGATCCGCGCCTTCGCATCTGCATCAGATCCACTGTGTTCATTAATGATGCTGCCCACATATGTAAAGGTTTTCACATCCTCCAAAGCTTCTCCCTCAAGTGTAATTTGATTAGTGCATGCTATATTGTATCGGAGAGTCTTGCTTTTCCATTTGTTTATATTGAGACCTACTGCTTCTGAGGCTACTACTACATTGGTCGTCTACTCCTGCATTTGTTGTTGCGTGTGTGCATGTATATATGTCTTATCGACATTAAAAATGTCAGTCATTTATTGAATAATAGATAACAACTATAACTAGTGTGGGATACTTTTTTTATTGTAGGGAAACATAAAATTATGTTTAGAGTAAGATATTGGAAATAAGATTAAATAAATTAAAGTAAAGAAATTAATAGAGTAAAATTATTGATTTCTTTCTTTTCTTTCTTTTTCGTTTAATCAAACAAAATCCAATGATCGCCGTTACAAGATTTAGTTAATATGGTTACTATAAGTCAATTTTAATAATAAATGAATAGAATACAGGAGACGTGGTTGAATATCTGGGCTACCTGTCCCTACCATCAAGATATTTCAAAAAGTGATCTATTTCCTTATTTGTTTTAATAAATCATTATTATCAATTAAATTGCATAATCTATTCAAGTGTGTTTGTGAAAAGTTTACAACCTTTCATTGTACAAGTTACAGAAGTGTACAGTCGGAGATATCGTCATCGCTGGCAATATGCATGAATGAATATGATTCAAATGTGGACTTCTGAAATGGTAATATCTAACTGGTGATTATTCAATATTTATCGTAAGTATGGTAATGGAAACTTGCTGAAATACTTTGTTCTGAGAGTTCTATATTATACCAAAAATATATAATATTGAATAAGGATAATAATAATAAATCAGTAGTATATTACACTGATTAAATGGTTATGCACTCTGAATTAAGTCTTATTATTAAGCTATCGCATTTATATTATAAAATTCTAATTTAATAATCAAGAAAGGTCAAGTTTTTAATGACCATAAATTATTGTTTTATTCATTTTTTAGTAAATCAACCGAAATAATGAAACTCTAAACGAACGATCTTACATAGATCATTAAACAAAGAGGTTTTCTTAATATGTTCTATAAACTGATTAAATAATATCTTATTAGTAAAGCCTTAGATTATGAAGCTGAGTGGCTCAAATTAGAAACGCTCAAGAAGCACACATTCTCTCTTTTTTTGTAACTTTACCTTCCCGATGAGTGACAAATAGCATGAAATTTATATCAAATAGGGCGTGCTGTTAATTTCCTGGAATCACATAATATCTTAACAAAGTCCACTTAAACTCGAGTTACTTAGAATAGTGTCTACATTACAACTTAAACGAGAGAATTCAATCAGAGATGAATAATTAGATAAACATGGTATGAGCTACTACTCTGTGATCAGTCAGTTGTTACAAAAGCTTATTAAGAAAGGATAAGACTAGATAGCATCAGTATAATGAATGTTTTCGGGAATTCTGACAGTATTACGTTGTTTATATTTACTAAAATGTTTCACTCATAGTTTATTTAGTACAAATCTGCAGATTCGGAAGTAGTTTTTTTTATTTGAGATGCAATGTAAACTATAAATTTCAATAATCGTCATAAACACCTTACACTAATAATAATCACGCGCACATTAGGGACCCATTATGAGAGGCATTCCACAGAGTTGTAATGAAAATATGTAATCTGTGGAAGTGAACCATATAGGGTGTAAGGCAAAGGTAGGTGGCCTCCCAATATGGCAAATTGATTGGAGCTATAAATATGAACAATTGGATTCCCACTTTCCAGTCTACAGATTAGGTTATCTGAGAGTGACGTCAATGTTCCGGTTTTGGTTCCTTATGGGGCGATGGGTGCACACTACGGACAAGCCCTACACTAAGAAAAGTAAGATTTCTAGTGTTTTCGTGTTTTCACTGACCAGTCAGTGGACTGACCACTTAGACCAGTCCATTTTGTAAGCTACAAAATTTGAATATGCTTGCTTGTTTCCCGTTAAACTCACTGATTATCTGGATGTGTTGCATGAAAAATAATATAATTTTTAGTCTAAACTGAATAAACCATAGAATAAATTAGGCAGATATACATTTCTGAATAAGGATATAATGATTTGTTCAAAAAGAATAGCAGTTTGATTTTCAATGAGAATCTGAAGAAAATTTGAATTAAAAGGAGGTATTGTGTGAAGATAACTCCACCTGTAACTCCTCCGCGGGTTACTGCCGGTCCCAAGCCCGGATAAAAGGAGGAGGGTTGGCCATGGGGTTAGCGACCCCATCCCGTAGAAAACCAAGTCGCTAAAAAAACGCCGACCAGAAAAAATTATTCAAACCATTTAAACTCTGCCCTGGGAGTAGAGAACTAGAAAGAAAGGCCCAGGACAGAGTGGGTTGGAGAATGCTGGTCGGCGGCCTATACTCCATTGGGAGCAACAGGCGTAAGTAAGTAAGTAATTGTGTGAAGATATAAATTCCGATTCAGAATTCCAATATAGGAAAATTCATAACACTTTGGGTACCGCCTGTACATGAATCTCTCTTCAGACGAACGAAATTGTTCCTATCATTAGATTTTTAATAGTTGAATGCATGGGTCGATCTAAGCTGGACCATCAATGAAAACGTTGAAGAACTAGACGGCCGTCTTGTCCTGTTATGGGAATCCTCAACAGTGTGTACACCACACCAAGTATAATAATAAAGATACTTTTTTAAAGTTGTTGAGGAGGTTAAATCCCCAGATCTCACTCGAAGAAGGTCCTAATTTTGTAATTTTATTCTGAAAATTTGAATTTTGGGTTTTCGCGCCAGAAGACGCTCAGCTGACTTACAGCTTACATTTCCCACTAGGGAATACTTGACTATCATTGATTGACGGATTTTTCCAGTACTCTATTTTGTTACTCTGCCAATGCCGTTTCTATCATTGTATAAATAAGCTTGATTTGTGTGCTTAGTGATCTTGTATTTTATGTGTGGCTGTAGAATACATTCTCTATGCCTCATCAAGTCTTCTTGATCTAGTTAGCAGGACCGGGGACAACGGATTAGAATAGCCTATCGTGTCACTGTGTCTTTGACCTTCGTACCGTTACCGAGTAAAGTCGATTCGTAATAGCATCAACCATATTAAAAATATGATTTCGCTTAAATTAAATATTACAACCATTTACTATTAAACCATAATATATTTAGTACAATCTGATTTGAAAAAGAAGAGAAAATGTTTATCATATTTACAAAATTGTCACTAAACTGTTTACCTACTACATTTTCTTAAATGTTTTTTTTCTATTTCATGATACCCTATTCATACGTTTTTCATTACTGATACATTCATGATTATGTTTAATACCAGTAGGGTTTTTCGTGAATATTATATTTATTTTAATAGTTGAGATCATGAGTCAATTTAAGCTAGACCATCATGGAAAACCTGGAAACACTGGACAGCCGTTTAGTCCTATTGTGGGACTCCTCAGCAGTGCGCACCCACAATCCCGCCTCGCTAGGTTCGAACTCACGACCTATCAGTTTCGCGCACAAGCGCTTAACCACTAGACCATTGAGCTGGCCGGCATCCAATGGTGTTAATGTCTAACTTCAACCAATTCACGAAATTGAGCAACCATTCACAAATTGTCTTCATTGAGTTGATATCTCTCGACAGACTTGGTTGAACTCCACTGGTTACTGCTTCTCACTAGAACTCCCATATCCGAGTTAAAAGTGAACGATTGTACAGCTTAATAATAAATTCGTTGAAAAGAGATCCTTTCATTGAAACTCGTATTTTTTTATTTATTATATTTAAATAGGAACTATCTATCAATTGAAGAAATGAATTCTATTCAAACTGTTCAAATGTCAATCAGCAATTTTAATTTAAATCACATATATTTATATTGATAATAAATAGGTTAAATTTATTTATATATAAGACAAACTATTGTCAATTACTAAAAAAAAAGATTTATATTGGCATAAACATCCCTACGGCTATTTGCTGTTTTCCTTTTTTTTCATTTTTTTTTCATTTTTCTTTTTTTTATATAAATAATTTCATATTTTGAAACTATGTGAAATTACATAGTAACTATAAAATCTACAGTTTCTACCTACTGAGTAGTATATAATAACGTATATACATGTATGTAAAACAAAAAAAATGTTTTTTATGCATTATTAATTATAGATTTATTTATAGAAAACTAAGGTGTGTGTGTGTGAGGGGGTTTTCTAATAAAAAAGAACCACCTGAACATAATTTTAATCTCTATTCATTGATTAAAACGTAGAATGACATTTTTATTACTAAGAGAGATTATTTAGAATTAGTTATGTTGTTATGTAAATATTCAAAGATAGGTACTTATTATAGTTAGATTCAACTGTGATTGGACAAAAATATTCGTCATCATCTTCAACATCATGAAAAAAAATACAAAAAAAAATTAAATTTCTTCATGTGTATAAATATTTTTTCCTCATCTCTGTAGGGATCTAGCTTCAGTGGTCGGATTGTAAAACACAAGGAATTGACAAAAATAGTAACTGTGACTGAAATATACATGTTACAGTTTCCTATAAATGTTACTAAAACATTTTGCTAAAACAAAATGTTTCATGGTCCTCAAATATCTGACTTCAAATAGGATCGTGTGATTAATGTTATCGACAGCACTGGACACCTTTTCATCCAATTGTGGGACTCCTCAGCAGTGCACATCCACGATATCACATCAAAGGGACTCGAACTCAGTACCTATCGGTCTTGCGCGCAAACGCTTAACCTCATGATCTTAACTATTAAAATTACTATAATATCCACAAAATCCCTTCTGATAATTAACTATATATTCATTTTTCATATGGGACCCACTGAATGATAGATTTTGTTTTTACTCATTATTCAAACCCAAGTGTATACTCATATTCATACACACTCTTCTCTCTCTCTTTAATAACTTAGTCTCTAATGTATATTTATTGAGATTATATTTAGAGTTAACAGTAACTAAGCCTCAACAATGTCCGATAAAAGGAGAAAAATTAACATTGCATCAAAATTGCTTGCAAACAATCGATATTCAAGAATTAATATCAGCCTAAGAATCATTAAAAATCAGGGATGAAATGGATATCTGTTTCTTTCTACCATAAAAATGATTAAACAACATCAACTTATAGTACCACAAGGGATCAAATACACGACCTTTAGTATTCACTAGTGAACTCAATAAGAATACATTACCCATTCAGTATTTCCTAGGTCCCATTCCCACCTTCAATCAGTTCGTGATTATTCATTTCTATTGATAAAGTTGACAGAGAAATTAAATGAGTAGTAACATTAATTTCTTACAAATTTAAGCATTGATTTAGGCAAATTTCAAAGAAGGTTCTGTTCACATTAGCTAGGACATATTCAACCACTAGATTTATTCAGATACGTAACATTATTCATAACTTTGTCTGGTTTAACTGTTTGAATAAAGTATAAGAACTTTCGTCTAAATTAGAGCGAATAATTTCATAGTATTTGAGTGCCGAGTTGATGTAAAACATTAAATAGGAATAATATATTTGTAAAATCTCAGCTAATGAATTTCAAGTAAATCCAACGCTTCGCCTGGCAATCTGATCTAAGCTTTTGGTTGGTTCAGGATCCAACTCTCATTCCCTTGATATCTGATAACACAATTATTCATAATAAAAAACAACTATTATCAAAAGGGGTTTTTGTAGAGATTCAGTATTTTCATGGTTGAAAGCGTGAGTCAATTGAAGCTGGACTACCAGGGAAAACCTGTAAACCACTGGACGGCGGTTTCTTCCTATTGCGGGACTCCCCAGCGGTGCGCCTCAGCGACCTCGCCTCGCGAGATACGAACCTAGCACCTAACAGTCTCGCGCCAGAGCCCCTAACCGACAGACCACTGAGCCGGCATCCTATGGTGTTTATGTCTTACTATGCGCACTGTTGAGGAGTCCCACAATAGGACGAAACGGCCGTTCAGCGCTTCCAGGTTTTCCCTGGTGGTCTAGCTTTAATTGACTTACGCTTTCAATTAAGAAAAACAAGAGTCAGAGTTCCGAAACCTCTGAATATGACAACTATTCAATATCCATTATCTGAATGTTGAAATGTGGGGTGAAAACTACTGGTTAGTTTAATCTATGTGTATAACATCACAAATAACTAACTATTCGGCATCACTTATCTACTCCTTTATTTTTCTGATATTTAAAATTTATTCCGTAGTAACTAATAATCCAGATCCATTATAACATAATCAGTCACATGATTATGAATTTATTTCTCATAATAAAACATTTAAAATTGTTTATTAAAAAACGTATCATTCAGTCTTTCAGCTTATTCCACTCCTTCCCTTTCTCACATTCTCTCTTACTCCATACCTATTCCTCTCTCTCTCTTTTCATTTTTTTTTATTATGATTAATAACTATAATGTACCGGAATGAAATGTGCATTAGCCAAAATGAATTTCGTTTTTTTCTTTTCTCTTCATGTATTCACTAATTTTATTCCGTGTTTTCCTTTCGCCAAAAATTCATTTACATGAATGATAATAATCGTTGTATTTTTCTCACCTTTTGTCAATTAACATACACCATACAAAGATTTCTATATTTCTATAATATAATAATAATATATTTGGAAGAAAAAACTCCGCCGGTAGCCCCTCCGGGGGCTACTACCGGTCCCAATCCCGGTTGTAGGAGGAGGTTAGGCATTGAGTTAGCCATCCCATCCCGTAGAAAACTAACTCGCTAAAAAAACGCTAACCAGAAAAAAAATATTCAAACCATTTAAACTCTGCCCTGAGAGTCAGAAAGTCTTCATTTAGAAGATTTATGAGGCCTCATGATGTAAGCCGAATTCCTTCAGAAGTCACGAAGCCGATGCCTCTTCTGACAATCAGAGCAACCATTTATCTAGGTACATGAAATGCTCTTATAATGTGAGAGACCAGGAGAGTCTTTCGAATTGCTACAGATATGAGGAGATACAACCTGGAAATTCTTGGGATCAGTGAAACACGTTGGACGCAGGTTATACTCTGGCCAAGAAGAACAAAATGCCCCATATACACAAGGAGTTACATTGATGCTATTCAAACAAGCACAAGAAGCACTTGTTGGATGGGAATCTCATGGACCAAGAAAAAAGAAATTGAAAATTAATTGACAAATGTATTTTGTTATTTTATTCTACCTATATTCTTTCCTCATTCTTTTCTCGTCGTTTCCCTTACTTACTTTTAGTCTATCTATCTATTGATCTCTATTCCTCCTACTCTATACCTCAACTGTTCGACCAGCTGTTTAATTACAATATTTTAATTATTTTAACAAAAATACAAGTAGAATTTGTTGCTACGATCAATAAAATTATTTGTGAAAAAAATCTATATTTTTTGGACAAGGTTCCTTTTTATTCATATAATAAGACTTATTTCATTTCAAAAATGAGGGAAAACTTAATTTATTATCGTTGAGAAGTCCAACAATAAGACGAAACGGCCATCTAGTGCTTCCAGGTGTTCAATGGTAGTCTAGCTTCAATTGACTCATGATCATAACTATTAAAAATTACATTAATTAATGAAGAAAATTACAGATAATAATTATAGATGTGAGTAATTCAAATAAATCTGACTCAATAAGAAAGTTGCCGATGCTTGGATTAACCGATTTGGATTTAAGAAATGCACATAAATTAATAGTTGAATTCATGGGTCGATTCAAGTTAGACTACCTTAGAAAACCTGAAAGCACCGGACGACCTTTTCGTCCTAGTATGGAAATCGTCAGGACATAGATTAAACAATTTACTCATTGAATTTGTAAACGACGAATATAACGAAATTGTTCCAAAGAAGTTAAGGAATGTTAATTGTACTGAATTTCAGAAATAACTGCCCTGTTTATTGTAATACATTTATTTCATTTCCAGTTTCATTGCTGAAAGACCTTTTAACAGACTTGGAGTTTTGCTTTTTATCTTCACCAAATTATCAAGTTAACTGGCCTCAAATTATCATTCTACATGCTGAAAGAGAAAATCCCAGGTGAGGCCAATTTTGATATATATATATATATATATATATGCTATATATATATATATATATATGCTTGATCGTTAATGCGCACTGCTGAGGAGTCCCGTAATGGGATGAAACGGTTGTCCAGTGCTTCTATCTTCAATTTTATTAAGTAAATTTAAATTCATTATGTTTTGACGACTTTATTACAGATATTATGTTGAAACACTTAAGTTGATCTGCAGGTTATTTTTACACTTTGATATAATTAGAATATTGGAGGTCTATGCCTACTGTTCTAAGCCAAACTCATTACTTTATGTACTAAGAAAATTAAAAATCAAAGTATAGGGACTTCAATTGTCCAATAGAATTTATGGAACTGTAAAGTGAAAGACTTCTTATTTAAGTAGTGTATGAGTTTCATTTTAAAAAATTAAATTTTATAATTGAGCAACGCTTTTTTTCGATAATTCACCTTTCTTCAGAATTACTTAGATTATGAACCGAAGTTTGATCGCTGATTACAAGACGGGATTTGTTATAAAATCATGTATATATTCTTACATGTGTTTCTTTTCCTATGG
Source organism: Schistosoma mansoni (assembly GCF_000237925.1). Taxonomy (NCBI): domain Eukaryota; kingdom Metazoa; phylum Platyhelminthes; class Trematoda; order Strigeidida; family Schistosomatidae; genus Schistosoma; species Schistosoma mansoni. The sequence goes on from NW_017386040.1 coordinate 130,853, forward strand.
AGAGAAATAACAAAACAATGATAAACATCGCAAACACCTTTGCCGGATATAGGCTTGTTTAATTTGAAATCTGCAACATATTAACAATTGAACCTGACCCTTGTATTCCATTGTTTCTATTCTATCGTCGTACTTCGAATATAATTTGATTTTTCCTATTCCTTCCGCTTCTCACCAAATCCGACCGTAAGTTAGTGGTAGGATTGTTTCTTTTCTCTTTGTCCTCAAAACCGTTCAAAAATAAGCCAGGCTCATACATAATAAGTTGTAGTAAAAGACGTATCACTTCAAGACCGTAAATTAGTTAGAGACAACTCTCTGTCTCTCTGAGCATTAGTCGCTACTAAGCAGACAACTCAAGGTCATGACACATTCGATAAAAATTCTTTCAGATATCAAGTTCAAAACACTTTTTTTGTAAAATAAAACATTCAGATCAATTATCAAGTGTAGAGAATAATAAAATATGAAATTCGTTTTGCATACACATAATATTGTGATTAACATGCCGTTAATTCTTTAGTGTGCATGACATTTTATTGGTATTATTATTATGTTGTAACGATGTAAGGAAATATATATTTCCTTGAAAAAGCTTGGACCAGATTTCCAGAAGAAATGTTGGATTTACTTCAAATTCATTCGCTGAGATTTTACAAATATATTATTCCTATTTAATGTTTTACATCAAATCAGCGCCCAAATACTGTGAAACTATTCGCTCTATGTTAGACGGAAGTTCTTATATAGATTAAAGCTTATTATTTAACTTTCAAACACTTTATGCTTGCACACAACGTGATTATTATTCGTATTGAGTATGTTTTTTTCCCGTTAGTCATATGCATAATTTGATGTAATTTCAGTATGAACAACAATACTTAGAGTCATATACATCATGTTGACAAGTCTCAAATGGAACCAAACAAATATGTTAAGTGTGTAGCAAATCTAAAACTTCAAAGGAGATACTATTTCAGTTCATAAATTTTAAAATTTTCATAACTTTTTCAGGATTCAGGATTCAGAAACACAGACTTATTAGTGTTATTTCTCACGATTAACTATGGAAGACCAACAATAATTGATCTGTTTCTAATTACCTCATCTCGGTTGCTCAGTATCATGAATAAGTTGAAGTTAAATATTATTATTATCGTCGAATGACAGCTTAGTTGTCTAAAGGTTTATGCGTTTACTCGTGAGATCGATAGTCTTAGGTTCGATTCCCAGGATGCACAGTCATATATTTCTACTACTATGAAGTCTCATACTAGGACGAAACGATAATGTAGCGCTTCAATGACATTGTCAATAAAAAAACTGTTTCTTCTTTAAATAGCCTTTTATTTTACAATGATAATGTTATATGTATACTTAAAACTTGATTAATATACGCTTCAATAACCTTTTTGATAATCATAACCATAATATATATACATCTATATGTACTATTGTTGAAAATCTACAATCTATCCTATTTATAATTTCTCTATTCTAATACAATTTAGGGACAATAAAATTGAATTTAACTGGTGAGTTTTCTTTCATTTTTTTTTCTTCTTTTTTTGTTGATTTATTTTACCCCCTCCCCTTTCCGTCCCTTCCACCCCTCCCAAAAAAAAAACATAGAATATTATATTCCTAATTTACTGAGTTCAATCAAATATACTAAATGAATATACTAAAATGAATAACAGAAATTACATAGAATTTGTAATTAAATTTATGCAAATAGAACAGATATGTGTGATCAAGTCCTAAATAGAATGAAACTTGCGTCCTACATTCCATTACTATGTACTATCCATCTTTTCTTATAAATAAAGAAGAAAGAGATTAGCTTTGAAAGAAATTGTTAAATGAGTAATATATTTCTTTTCCTTTTGTATAATTATTCCCTACTATTACATATAAAATCTGACCCTAATATTAGAAAGAAAAGAAAAGAAAACAAAAAAAAAAGAAAAACACGCATAATAATCATACTGTTTCTATGTTGTATATATAGTCAGTTTCTTTGTTTTCCCCTGTCGTTTATTTAAGACAGAAGAGAAAAGGAAAAAGAAGAAAAATTGGTGAGGAGATGGATGCATATTTTATTATTACTATTATTATTATTATTATTATTATTCACAGGTCAACTAATTATCATTAAAGACTATCGTGACTTAACTGAGAAATCGTCAGTATACTAAAAATTATTCCATTATAACTATCAGAAGGGGTTTTGTGGAGATTTAGTATTTTTCATAGTTGAAAGCGTGAGTCAATTGAAGTTAGACCACTATGGAAAACCTGGAAGCACTGGACGGCTAGTGACTGACTTCGAGAGGTAAATCCAAGAGTTCTAGTGAGAGGCAGTGACCAGTAGAGTTCAAACCACGTCTGTTGTGAGATATCAACTCACTGAAGACAATTGGTGAACGGTCGCTCAACTTCATGGATCGCTTGAAGTTAGACACTAACATCGGCTCAGTGGTTTATCGGTTAAGTGCTCTGGCGCGAGATTGGTAGGTCCTTGGTTCGAATCTCGCCAGTGCGAAATCGTAGATGCGCACTTCTGGGGAGTCCCATAATAGAACGAAACGGGCGTCCAGTGCTTCCAGGTTTTCCATGGTGGTCTAACTTCAATTGACTCACGCTTTC
>NW_017386040.1:133701-169271 GCF_000237925.1 Schistosoma mansoni
AGTTAATCATTCATAAGAAAGCTAAATCTATAAAACATAGTATAATATAAAATGCTTAATATGGAGATTAACTAAAGATAAGATTAATGTACATATATATTTCTTCTCATGAATGAATGGTTGGGCAAGATCATGGGTTAATTAAAACTAAACATTAACACTGTTGGATATCGGCTCAGTGGTCTATGGGTTAAGCATTTGTCAGCGAGACCAAAGGTCCTGGGTTCGAGTCCCATTGGTGTGGGATCGTGGATGTGCATTTCTGAGGATTCCTGTACGAGGACGAAATGATCATCCAGTAATTCCAAGTTTTCAATGATCGTTTAGCTTAGATAGACCCATATAGGACTCATCAATAAGGTAGACCTTCAATTTTTAGATAAATGATTATCCATGTTGGATTCAATAGTACATCACCTAACTTAATCTGAAACGTTATCATTGATTTATTAGATTTAGTGAATGTTCTGCATTCAGATTTAGATCCCAAATAAATTGATAGACTTTGATCAATACGAACTGACTAAAAGAAATTGACAGCGATTACTTTTCAATGTGGACACTAGATCTATCTAGCATGAATCTAATATTTATGGCTTCATTACGATATTAACCAATACACTAACTAGTCAATTAGCTACAAATAATATTATAAATTCTAGCTATTGATTCGGATTCATTGAGTCAACAAAGTTACGGTACAACTACTAATGTGAGTGACTCGGCATCACGATACACTATGATATAATGGTTATCGGTAGAAAGTAATACAAATACAATAATAGGACTGGATTCATTACACTTTGGCAAAGCATATTTACACTGATAAAGTTTATACTTGATTAACACCAGTGACCTATTCATTTCAAAAAAGTGAACTAATCTATCTAATGTACTTGATTCTTTTCCGTGCAAAAACATAAATTTTGTTTTGTTGTTAAGAAACTATGGAATAATTTAGGACAACAAAAAAAACGAAAATCTTGTACGAATATTCAGTTTCCCAACTGTTAATGTTTGTAAAGTAAATTTATTTGACCTTTAGTATATCAGAAGGGGTTTGTGGATAGTATAGTAATTTTGATAGTTGAGATCATGAGAAGCAGTGACCAGTGGAGTTCAAAACCACGTCTGTTGTGAGATAGTAACTCACTGAAGATATTAGTGGATGTGTTGCTCAATTTCGTGGATTGGTTGAAGTTAGACATTAACACCGTTGGATGCCGGCTCAGTGGTCTAGTGGTTAAGTGCTCGCGCGCGAGACTGGTAGGTCCTGAGTTTGAATTTTGTGAGGCGGGATTGTGGATGCGCACTTCTGGGGAGTCCCATAATAGAACGAAACGGGCGTCCAGTGCTTCCAGGTTTTCCATGGTGGTCTAACTTCAATTGACTCACGCTTTCAACCATGAAAAATACTAAATCTCCACAAAACCCTTTCTGATAGTTATAATGGATAATATATATATATATATATATATATATATCAGTTCAACACAAGTTAAATATTATCGTCAATAGTAAATTAATCAAAGATATCAAACCTATGAATAAAGATTATTTGTTTCTTTGGTTAGAATAAATTCACTTAGTATTACTTGTTTGAATAAGAGACTGACCAGTTGCAGTCCCAAAAACATCAGTGGGAAGATCCAAACAAACAATACTAAGTGAATTTAAAACTTCACCCCATTGAACAAGCAAGTGGCTATCAGGACTCAGTAGCTGAGTGGATAACGCGATGGCGTTTGAAGCGAAAGTTACTGGGTTCGAGTCCCTCAGTGAACATCAACTCTGAGATGGAGGTACATCCAGCTGACGAGTCCTAAATAGGGCGAAACGCGCCTTGTCCTGGATTCCACTGCTAGCCACTATCCATCTTTGGTTAGAATAGTTTGTTTTTGTGAGATAAATAAGTTTTGAGAAATGTAAAGCATATAAAAGATGAAAGTAACCATTTAGATCATTTCGGTTAGTGAAAAACTTATAAATCAGCTTTGCATTTAAGAAGATATAGGAGATTATATGATATAAGGGATTTGTGGAAATTGTTGAGATTTATAGTTTAAATTTTAAAAGTAACCTTAATTAGACAAGTGTGATAAACTAGTGATCGTTTTATATTTGTATGGTTCTATTATTGAACTCTTAAGTATTGATCATCCAATGATCCTCAATTTTCATTGGGTGTTTAATTAAGATTAGTTTATGATATATAAATGGGGAAAATCGTTCAGCCCCCCCCCTCCAAAAAAAGGTTCGTTAGAAAGTAACAAAGAAATACAATTCAACTTTTACTCTAGAATAACTCCGCCTGTAGCTCTTCTAGAGTTACTGCCTGTCCCAAACCCGGTTAAAGGAGGAAATTTGGGCATGGGGTTAGCGATTCCATCCCGTAGAAAACTAACTCGCTAAAAAAGCGAACGCTATATATTATTCTGGAATGAAGTTTTAGTTAATCATTCATAAGAAAGCTAAATCTATAAAACATAGTATAATATAAAATGCTTAATATGGAGATTAACTAAAGATAAGATTAATGTACATATATATTTCTTCTCATGAATGAATGGTTGGGCAAGATCATGGGTTAATTAAAACTAAACATTAACACTGTTGGATATCGGCTCAGTGGTCTATGGGTTAAGCATTTGTCAGCGAGACCAAAGGTCCTGGGTTCGAGTCCCATTGGTGTGGGATCGTGGATGTGCATTTCTGAGGATTCCTGTACGAGGACGAAATGATCATCCAGTAATTCCAAGTTTTCAATGATCGTTTAGCTTAGATAGACCCATATAGGACTCATCAATAAGGTAGACCTTCAATTTTTAGATAAATGATTATCCATGTTGGATTCAATAGTACATCACCTAACTTAATCTGAAACGTTATCATTGATTTATTAGATTTAGTGAATGTTCTGCATTCAGATTTAGATCCCAAATAAATTGATAGACTTTGATCAATACGAACTGACTAAAAGAAATTGACAGCGATTACTTTTCAATGTGGACACTAGATCTATCTAGCATGAATCTAATATTTATGGCTTCATTACGATATTAACCAATACACTAACTAGTCAATTAGCTACAAATAATATTATAAATTCTAGCTATTGATTCGGATTCATTGAGTCAACAAAGTTACGGTACAACTACTAATGTGAGTGACTCGGCATCACGATACACTATGATATAATGGTTATCGGTAGAAAGTAATACAAATACAATAATAGGACTGGATTCATTACACTTTGGCAAAGCATATTTACACTGATAAAGTTTATACTTGATTAACACCAGTGACCTATTCATTTCAAAAAAGTGAACTAATCTATCTAATGTACTTGATTCTTTTCCGTGCAAAAACATAAATTTTGTTTTGTTGTTAAGAAACTATGGAATAATTTAGGACAACAAAAAAAACGAAAATCTTGTACGAATATTCAGTTTCCCAACTGTTAATGTTTGTAAAGTAAATTTATTTGACCTTTAGTATATCAGAAGGGGTTTGTGGATAGTATAGTAATTTTGATAGTTGAGATCATGAGAAGCAGTGACCAGTGGAGTTCAAAACCACGTCTGTTGTGAGATAGTAACTCACTGAAGATATTAGTGGATGTGTTGCTCAATTTCGTGGATTGGTTGAAGTTAGACATTAACACCGTTGGATGCCGGCTCAGTGGTCTAGTGGTTAAGTGCTCGCGCGCGAGACTGGTAGGTCCTGAGTTTGAATTTTGTGAGGCGGGATTGTGGATGTGCACTGCTGAGGAGTCCCATAATAGGACGAAACGGCCATCCAGTGCTTCCAAGTTTTCAATGGTGGTCTACGTTTAATATATCTTAAAAAATATCTTGTCAAAATGAAATGAAATTATACATGGTTATTCACATTCAAAGAAGTTGTATCTTACTGAATTTAAAATTATTTACAATGATCACAAAGTTTATAAGTCCCTTAAAGTACGATGTTAATACATCTAACACTATTCATAAAAAGATTGCCCGTGACAAGTTTCACTTAGTTGATCCTTGAGCTGTCGTGTTCACAAATCACCATGACTATTACTAATCCAATTTCTCATACAGTCACCTCAAGAAGAAGTATTCTTCTACAACTAAGCCCATTGGTTAGTGGTGACCACACATAACCCTACCGACACTTCAAAACAACTTGTTCTCGATAGAATCCCTCCATCATTTTTTAATATTTCTTCCATTTTAACTATCCACTCATCTCCCCATGACAGAATTCCGTTGAATATTGATATGATACTAATAATCTAAGCTCATTCATAAAACAATTATTCCGTTTATTGTTGTTAACATCATATATATTATAAATTTGTTTAATAATAGAATGATTTGTGAAAATTATATTTCAAATAATCTTAGCAACTAAAATTCAAATCATTCCGTTTTGTTCAGCAAATTTGTTTGAACTTCTTGAAGTTTTCATCCTATTTTCACAGTGATTTACCTACTACATTGAATTTATAAATAGAACGATACCAGGAAATGTGAAATGAAAAGTATTTTCGGCAAACATAAATCATTAGTGAATTGTCTAATGAAAATATTTCATATAAAAATTATACAATGAAATTGGCAAAACACTTATATATCAAACCATGTAATATACAGTATCCTTTTGTCTTAGAAGAGATGATAATGTGATAAGATTTTTAGTATTCTGTAATAACAGTTGAATATATGAGTTAATCTAAGCAAGACCATCATTGAGAACCTGGAAGTACTGGATGGCTATTTCGTCCTAGTATAGGAATCTTTAACAATGCATATCCACGGTCCCGCATCAAAGGGACTCGAACCCAGGACTTTTGGTCTCACCGACGAACACTTAAGCCATAGACCACTGAATCGACATCCAACGGTGTTAATATCTAACTTCAATAGATACATAACCTTGCTTAGGATTAATTACCAACTTCCAAAAGTCTTCTGTGTTAGTATCAATCTGCCAAAACGGTAAAGTTTATAATCTCTCAAAGCCAATATTTATCCCGGTGATAATCATTAGTAGTAATAGTAGTATTAGGTGATACCAGCGACTAATAAATCTACTAACAACAATAATATCCCAGTGTTGAGCAGTACTTTGTGATTCCACTGAATAATATCTATGATAATGACTTGTTTAACAATGAAACTAAAATAAACCGACAAACCACAAGTTGTATTGAAAGAACAAGTCTTTCAGATTACATACATATGAATACCAATGATATTATTAAGATAAATATTTGAAAACCCATTCTATGTATCGTTTGTCTCATTTCATGTATCTTTATAAAACACTAACATTTGATCATACATTCCACTTTCAGTCTAATAGAAATAGACATCATGACTAGTGGATTTCAACTATATACAGAGTGAAGCAGTTCATCACTAATTGGATCATAAACTAATTAAATTTAGGGAAGTAAACCATTGAATCTCAACTCAACTTTCATAATTTTAAATTACTCACCACACAGTCTGAATATATATATTGGATTTAATCTCTACTGAGGTCTTCCATGTACACAAATTCAGATATCTAATACTTCCTCATTTCAATTCATAGTGTAAACCATAAAATTTCACAGTTTCCACAAACCCCTAATACAACTGATGTATTTCCAATTTATTTTTGTTTATTTCCCCCTTAGAAACAATCAGCCTAAATTTGGGAAATAAAACAAACGATTATTGTATAATGAAGATCATTTATTATATATTCTACACGACATCTAGTCATAGAAAGGCTACATTGATCAGTTGAAATTGGATTATTAATTGGCCAAACTGATGAATTATGTTTCATAATAGTGAGTATTTGAGGAGAAAAAAAAGGAAAAAAAACTAAACTCTAAATTACTAATATTCTCTTCACATGAAATATAAAAATGAATTATGTTATCAGTTTGATTGAATAATATACCAATCAAATTGGATGATTTCATATGGATTTTATGCAATTTTAAGTTTCATCAAAGAGGGTTGGTGGAGATTTTAGTAACCACCAGGTTTTCCATGGTGGTCTAGCTTCATTTGACTAATAATCTCAACTATATAAAATTACTAAAATCTCCACAAACCCCCTTCTGATAATGATCATATGCTCACTAGTGACCGGCTCCATGAGGTATCTCCTGGAGTTCTAGTGAGAAGCAGAAACCAGTGGAGTTCAACCAGGTCTGTTGTGAGATATCAATTCACTGAAGACATTGGTGAATGGTTGCTCAATTTCGTGGATTGGTTGAAGTTGTCATCCAATCCTAGTAGTGAAAAACTGCCTCACACTTAACTTGTTTAAACTCCACTGGTCACAGTCTCATACCAGAACTCTTTAGTAGATAAAATTTGTTTTCTCCTACTTCTCAAGAGAATAGAATAATTTTAAGTAACAGTGAACCTTACATAGTTCGTTTCATCTTGCCTAGAATTCATCATCAAGACGTATATGTATCACAATCTTGATGTCCTTAGATAATATTTGAACTCAGTTTGATTTCTCTTTCAAAGTCAACTCGTGTTACGAATGCTTGAACACCGAATACCACGATGTGCAATGCTTACTAGTGTTGGAGACGGTTGGAAGAAAGTTAGGGGCGGCCAAACCAAAATGTGGCATCATTTCATAAAGTCACCAACTTCTTGTCTGAGCCATGTTGGTAGATGCGTACCACTTGGTTGGGGTTCGCGCGATTATCGTAACCAATGGTTGAAGACTCTGTACGACATGGCTCAGAATCGATCACAATGGCTTAGGTGTATACATTCTTTGTCTTCCCTCAAATTATGAGATTAAAATTACTTCATACTGTTCTTTTTGCCATATAATCTTTACTTCCTTTATTATATCCTTACACACAATCTTTCTTTTATATATTACTACCATTGAAGTAACTACTTTTATGGATTCGGTGTTCATTTTGTTGTGTTATTAAGGTATGACAATTTGGACCGACACATATATGTACCTGGTCCTATGTTGTAGCTGACTGACTAACTATCCACTAAACCATAACATAATTAATCTTTCAACAGTTATTATATGCCAAAAAAAGAAACTGTTAGTTAAAATAAAGTTTAAACATCGATAATTCAACAATAGTTAACAACATTCGATTTTCTTAATTGAAAATTGTTTTAATTAAATTAATTACTATAAGAAGGGGTTTTCTGGAGATTTTAGTAATTTTATAGTTAAATCCAAGAATCAATTAAAGTTAGACCATCATGGAAAACGTGGAAGCACTGGATTAACATCAATGGTAGTCTGACTTCAATTGACACATGAATCCAACCATTAAATTACTAAAATCTCCACAAAAACCACTTTTCTGATAAATAATCATATACTCACTGGTGACTGACTTCAAGAGATGTTACCTAGAGTTCTAGTGAGAATTCGTGACCAGTGGAGTTCAGCCATATCTGTTGTGAGGCAGTGATTCACTGAACGCAATGGTAGACGGTGTCACAATTTCATGGATCGATTAAAGTTAGACATTAACACTGTTGGATGTCAACTCAGTGGTCTAGAGGTTAAGCGTTTGCGTGTGAGACAGAAGGTTCCGAATTCCAGTCCCTTTAATGTGGGATCGTGAATGCTCATTGTTGAGGATTCCCGTACTAGGATGAAATGGCCATCCAACTATAAATTGATTATATATTTAAATTATGGAGATATACTCATATCCCTTTGTAAAACGTTAACACTTTTACTATGCTGATAAACATTGACTAAATAAACAAAGATTGATGATGGCAAGCAGTGGAATCCAACATGATAGTTTCGTCCTATTTAGGACTTGTCAGATGGACATACCTGTATCTCAGAGTTGGTGTTCACTCAGGGACTTGGACCTAGTACCATTCGCTTCAAACGTCATTGCGTTTTTCACTTAGCTATTGAATCATGATACAAGCAAACAATACGATATGAATTGTCTAATTACATCATGATAATTAATATAGTTCCTTTTTTTCATCAATCTATTGCTTGGAAAGACAGAATATTTGACACAATGTTGAGTTCATAAACCAAGATGTAGAAATATCTTTAAGCCGTTATGGTTAAAGATGAACGGTGGAGAAACACTAGTAAAATATATATCAATCTATTTAATGACAAACTAAAAATAGATGTGTTAAAATGAGATTTATGGAAATATTATATATTTTATATTACGAATTCTTTACTGTAATAAAAGATAATGTTTTATTGACAAAAAAGATTAATAAAGGTCCTACCTCAGATCTAACCAAAGGTCTCCATGTTTTGTGACGAATATCTAATCATTAGAAAACTGAGATAACCTCCAGAGGTATATTTTCAACTTCAATATGTTTGCGATATAACATGACAGTTATCTAATGCCATTGTTGGCAAATATTTCGCTACTGATATGTTTGAGCTTCACAAGTCATGAATTCTTACTTAAACTTAAGGATTTCATCTTGTATTGATGTCACTAGTGGACTGACTATTATACTCAAGATAAAGTGATTTTGTAACCAGTTTAATCTCTAGGTGAAGGGTGTTGACAAACCCTATTACTAATATGAAACAGTTAACCAGAGCTTTGTAGTTCCCAATGGTATTTCGAATACGATCAATCTGAAACGGTACAGCCTAGAAACAACTCATTACTAAATATCCAACTGCATTATCATATGTCTTGAATAACTTCCTGAAAAACTTCACAAATAACCAAATTATTTCCTCAACAAGTTCCCTTCTCGTATTTCTTGATCTACCCTTGCGATAAATATTGAGTGGTCACCAACTAGATGTTAGCAATTCAGTAATCAACATCTAAATAATGTTCATTATTTTCAATGCATATTGCCAGCAATCACGATGTCTCTGATTGTACATCTTTGTAACGTGTACAGTGAAAGGTCGTAAATGTTTCACAAACGCGCCTAAATAGATTATGTAACTAATAGGCATAATGATATGTTAAAACAAACAAGAAAACAGACAACTTATTGAAATATCTAGATGTTAGGAACATATAGCCCAGATATTCAAACAGACCTTCATGATAGTAAATCTAGTTCATTTTATTATATGTTTAAATTAATTTTCACAAAAAAAGAAAATTAGAAAAAAAAACAACAAATTAAAATTAAATAGTCTGTTAATTATCTGAAAAAATAATTTGGAATCATCACGATTATTAATACACTATTATAATTATTCCTTCTAAACATGAAAATGTGAGGGGAAAAAAGATGTCTTGTCTACCGTCAAATGAAACAAAACTTAAGCAGATGGTTAAAGTAGGGTAACAATAATAATAATAGTAATAATAATAGTAATGGTACTAATAATAGTGGTGGTACTAATAATAGTGATAATAACAATAATAGTAACAGTAATAATAATAGTAATAGTACTAATAATAGTAATGGTAATAATAATAGTACCAATGATAGTAATAGTACTAATAATAGTAATGTAGTAATAATAATAGTTGCTTCGACTAAATTACATAAATCATATGAAATAGGTTAAGTAATAATTCTTAGTTATACTCCATCATGAACAAAAAGTGCGGATTAGTGATTTTTGGATGTTCTCGATAAAAAAGGAAAATGAAATACAAATACTTAAAAGAATACAATTTTTAAATTTAACCCATATTACTACAAAGCTCATTTAAGTAGGCTATATAAGTTATCTCATTAAAGAGTTATTTTTATAGCTTGAGAAATTGTGACTGGTGTAGTTCAGATCTGTTTAAAAGATTGAGTTATCAACTGTTATATTCTGGTGAAGACATAAGTACGAGTAACTCACAGGACATATTCATGGACGATTATTCTATTCAATAACTAGATTATGTATATCTATATTCATCTTATTATAAGCTTTATTTTGACCTATGAATTATTATCATACGATTTACTGTCCCTAAATTATATTCAGTTTATTGTATCCTACGTTCACAGCCACATTTCGCCTAATCTTGTACAAATATTATTTTCCATTTTATGATGTGATGCGGAGATGGTCAACAGGAACCTCAGGACCCGGGTTTCGTGCTACTCAGCACTCGTCAGCAAGATGTACCTGTAATCTTGAGGGAACTTGTGCTTACTCAGCTTCACAGTCAAAGACGTTACCACTGAGCTATCCGGGCCGTGACCGACCTCCTGTAGGACTGAGATGTAATCATTATTGATTGATCACTGGGTAGTGATCAGACAATTGTGAAAAACATAATACAAAATTATGGATAATTTTGATTTATGAAAGATGACAAGAAAAAATAATCACTGAAATTCTACTGCTATTTAGTGAATTTAATTAGTATTTTATAAAATAAAACAAATGTGTTTAAAACATCTTTTTGAGTGGTGTATTTTTGTTATATCTAGAGGTTAGATGCTTGATATATTGCGTACAATTTAAACCATCAAACGCCAGAACCCTCCAAGTTGCAAATGAGAAAATAGAAGACAAGTGAGAGGAATGCTGTTCCAAACAGTGTCAAATATGATACGAAATTCTCAGATATTTATAGTTTCAGTAAAAACGAATTCATCATTATCGTCATCCAATCCGCATACAGGGGTTTTAAGCATTTGTCCCATAGAGTAGGTACCTGTAGATGATTGGATGGAATATCTTCGGCTCTTTCTGAGCTTTTTAGAGCTTCCTCAAGTTCACCCGTGGGTCATCCTCTTAATTTTACACATAATCTTCTTCAAAATTTTATGTCACGAATTGAATTTGATTAAACAATCATTGAAAACAAGAAAACAGTGGACAGTTGTTTTATTTTAGGTTGGAATACCTCAGTAGTATATACAAAAAACTTCATCAGTGATAAAATCCAGAATATTCAAGCTTCTTGAAGAACACTTAATCATCTAATCAATAATTTGGCATAAAATGGGTTACATTTTTAACTTCATACATTTCACAACCCTGATTATTGATAATATTTTGCACTAGACATAACTAAACTCCTCAGGCCATGACTTCTAACAAAACTCTGGTAATCATCTTTATAAGTTAGTCATTTATAACAACATAATGAGATGCATTTTAGATTCGATAATCACCACGTCTATGTATGATAAATAGTCTTTTATTTTTGTCCTGAAATCAAGAGGTTAAGCGCTCGCACGTGAGAGCGATAAATCCTGGGTTCGAATCTTGCGAGGCGGGATTGTAGATGCGCACTGATGAGGAGTCCCACAATAGGATGAAACGGCCGTCGGACAGTGCTACCAGGTTTTCCATGGTGGTCTAGCTTCAATCAACTCATGATTTCAACTACATAAAATTACTAATATCTCCACACAACCCCCTTTTAAAATCAGTATGTCTATTCTATCTTCAATCATATCCGATTTTACCAAACAACATTTTCCAAATTGGTAAACAGTAATTAATCTCCAAGTATAATGTACTTAACCTTTTTATCTCAATACATGATTTTGTCCTTAACCACTAAAACTGCTCATTCAAGTTTATAATTCAATCAAGTAATTAGTGTCACTTTAACTGATTATGAATATTTGGACAACTGATGAACAAATATGGTAAGTAAGAATTATCTTGGATGATTCCCATCCTAGATGAATTATTCACATTACCCATAATTTACAATAATTTTCATTTCATATAAAGTATAATCATTAGTATAATCTGACTGAGATTAGTAAAGGAATCTATAACATGGGTTTCGTTCCGGTTGAGATTTATTAGATGGATGTACCTATCACATTCTAGTTTCGATGTTCATACTGAAACTCGAACTTGGTACCTTTAGTTTGAAAATATGTTTTATGTAAGCCTTTAAGTCATCCTATTTTTTTACGTTAAGGATTGTTATTGATCAGTCTCTATGGATACATTTAAATGCTAAGAGAGGTGTCACAATTTTGTCTTCAGTTACAAGTGTTACATATATTTGAACTGTTACTAGTAATGGAGATCTAACATCTAATCAATGACACTGAATTATCATGTATCCGTCAATCCCGCTTGTAGCTCTTCTAAAGTTACTGTCCGTCCCAAGACAGGATAAAAGAGGGGGGGTTAGACATGATGTCAGCAACCCCATCCCGTAGAAAACAGCCTTGCTAAAAAAACTCTAACCACTATTCTGTTGATCATTTTAACATATAAAATTGTTCATAACGACTGAAGAACAGCGTTTATCACAAGACTTCGATAATTAAACATAAAATCTCCCAGAAGTCAGGAAACTTAATCGAATTATTTGAATCAATCAGTAGATTGTAAAAACGTCCAAGAAAACTTTAGAAAATGCTTTTTTATGCTCTTTTTATTCTAAATGAACAATCATCAAATTTAAATTCACTTACTATTAATACTAAGTGAATTTAAAACTTCACCCCATTGCTACAAGAAAGTGACTATCAAGACTCATTAACGGAGTGGATAACGCGATGGCGTCTGAAGCGAAAGTTACTGGGTTCGAGTCCCAGAGTGAATATCAACTCTGAGATGCAGACACATCCAACTGACGAGCCCCAAATAAGACGAAACGCGCGTCCTGGATTCCACTGCTAGCCACTATCCATTTTTGCTAATAATCATCAACGTTGTTATCAACTGAAACGTGTTTTCAAGTAACATTTAGGGTCTCAAGGTTCTATATAATCTAATGAATGCTATTATTTTGTGTACATAAACAAACCGTTCAAAATAAATTTTCTTCTATACTTTCCGGGTTTCTTTTTTCTATTCCCGATTTAAGAGTAAGAGATCTCTTCAGAATAGGAAGCAATTAGGATGTCGGTGTCTAAGTATTTTTTTAAAGAATTTGATTTAGTCATTGAAAATAAAGCAGCTAACACCAATCAACTGAGACAAGATCATTATAAATGACTAAACAAAAAAATAGGATGACTGGACCTAGGAATACATACTGTTTAGGAAATGATACACAATTAATCATTGGAAATGCATTCACAATTCTTATCAAAAACTGTTATTAGTTAGAAAACTGTAAAGATGGCTCGTTGGTAAACTCAAGGAAGCCTCAAGAAGATCAGAAAGAGCCAAAGACATCCCATCCAATCACCGCTACAGAGACATTATAGAATGTTGACGTGTAACTTCCCTATTGGATGAATAAGAAGGATTCCCTATGTGCCTATTGGCTATCCGAAATGATGATTTACTTTCAGACAAAAACTATAAATACATGAGATTTTTGTATTATATTTGACACTGTTTTGGGAATAACATTCCTACTGACTAGTCTTCTGTCTTCTCATTTTGCGACTTGAGAGGGTTCTAGCGTTTGAGTGCTCAAGTATACGCGACATACTAAGAATCTAAGTAAGAGATATAACAGAAACCATGACTCATTAGACATTTACTTCGTTTTACATATTAAGATAGAATCCTGAAAGTCTTGTTATCTATCTCTGATGTGTTAATGGATTATACTGCTGAAGAGACCATGTCTTAGAAAAATTATCTTTCCAATACATTCTGATTTTCAATTTCTTTACAACTGAGACCAATCTGGGATAAGTATAAAACTACAGATTATACCAATCTTCATAAGATCACTTGAATTAATCTTTTTAATAGTTATTAACCTTAAATCCATTCCCATTGAATTTATATTTCCTTTTTATTAGACATTGTTTTTAAACAATTTTGAATGAGAACAGAAAAACCTTCCACTGACAACAAGCAAAAATCTATCAACATCGACGTCATCATCGTCATCATCATCCACGTCATCCTTCGGCATCATCATAAATTTTATTGTTAATTCTAGTAGTTTTATTGCATATCAACTGTCAAGTATTGTTTTTTAAGTTTTTTTTGAAAATTTTCCGTGATTTTTCATAGTGATTTTAATTTTGAAAGTAGATTGTTCCATTCGTAATTATATATATATATATGGTGTGTGCTACTGGTGTCTAAAGATATAAGTAGTATGTATCATCAATCGAAAATGGAATGTCTGCAGACAGAAGGTTTTAGAAGATCAAAGAAAAGAATGTTAGAACAGAGAGTGGTTGAAGTACAAACGAAAGAACAATGGAATTTGAGACGATTGATTGGCATTTTTCAAATTAAGTATTTACTGTATCGTCATCAGATTTTACTAAGATGTTCTGTGATTTTGTATTAAAATACATTTGACTGTCCCCTCTTGCGTTCTCGTTTACTATATCTATATTATATATACTTAATAGGTAGTTAAAGACAGTCTTTCAGAAAGTCATTTGTTGCTTAGATAACTAGAATCTCAGACTGTGGAACTAGACGATACAGCTTTAAATTGTGCAGAGTGTATCAATTCACTGATGATTGTTAGTATGTCAACTGATACGATACATAGGTTAAACAGAATTTCTTGTAGTCTACATCCAGCAACTTAACATTTTATTACAATACATGCAGTATCTAGCCAATAAGGTTAGTGATCATATTGAAAGTTGATTGATAGAATTCCACTAACACTATAAAGGAAAAGAATGACATTGATCATCTCTAAATAATCAATTAATTTCATACATATACATTATTATTAGGCTATGTTTGCATGAGGTTTAAGTAAGTCAAAGTGACTAAAATAAAATACAATACAATCTGTGTAACGTTTCTTTTCACATTCTGGTGTTGACTAATTTTCAAAGAATTAAAATGAAATATTACAAAATTATTTCACAACTTAATTGGGATTATGAACCGATCAGTGTTAGACCACTGTTAAAAATCTGGAAACACTAAATGGCCGTTTTGTTCTAGTATGAGACTCTTCATTAGTGAGCATCCACGACCCTGTACGAAGGAATTCAACCCAGGACATTAGGTCTCGCGCGTGAACGCTTAACCTTCAGACCACTGATAGGGCATCTAATGATGCTAATGCCTGATTTCACTGAAGTCACAACATTGCACGACTTTATTTCATTGTCTTACGGGTAAATACCTCACATCTGGAACGGTCGAACTCCATTGGTCATGGACTTTCACTAGATCTCCGGGAAATCTCTCATGAAGCTAGTCTTCAGTAAGTAAATCATAGTCCTCAGTATAACGTGGTCGCTCAGTATCGTGGGTTGATTGAATTTAGACATTAAAACCATCAGATGCAACATCAGTTGTCCAGGCTTTAAGCGTTCGAGCGCAAGAGCGAAGGTTTTGTGTACGATTCGCATTCCAGAGATCGTGGATGCACACCGCTGAGGAGCCCCATACTAAGACGAAGCGGTTATTAAGTGGTTCCCGGTTTCCAGCATCATCTAACATCAGGCAGTTTGTGATCTCAATTAAGCTCGACAGTTTTCACATTCTCACACTGACTGTTCCAGAACTCCCTTTCTAATTCTATCTCAACATTACTAACATAAATTGTATGAAATCTTATTTTAGTATTGTATCAATATAATGAAATGATTAAAAATTTCCAGCCTTATCAATGAAGTTTTTCTTAATACGTATTTTATGATTTATATCTTTTGTGTTATCCTATGTGGCCATACATATGTACACACACATCTGCTCTCTCTCTATCTCTCAAACTGGCATGGAAAAAGCACGACTACAACAATTCTCGTTAGTAACAGAAACAAATAATGCATTTTTCATGTCGTTTCTTTCAATGATCATGTCTTCTTTCATTACTCTATGATTTATATATATATATATATATATATATATATATATATGCATATATGCATGATCTCTTACATTGTTTCATTGTTTCTTACCTACAGATCGTTTTTTATTCCTTTCCATTCTCTTAACGAGTTATCTTAACGAGTTATCTATTTATATAAATCCGCTAACTTACAATCTCCATTTAACTCTAAATCCAAATCTGGCTAACTTAATATTTATGAAACTGACAAGTGATTCTGATTACACGAATGTATTATGTTTAAAAAAGAATATGTTTATAGAAGAACATATTATTACATTAGATTTACTTAGTATTGTTGTTTACTTGGATCTTTTCATTGATGTTTAAGATTGCAATTGATCAGTCTCTTATTGGTATATGTGTATACTGTATGGAATGCCTCGATATTACTTTAAATTGCAAGCATTCTAAGCAAAGATGGATAGTGACTATCAGTGGAATCCAGGACACGCGTTTCGTCCTAGTTGGGATCTATCAGTTTCGCTCTCAATTTCGTGGATTATTTGAAGTTTGACATTACCACAGTTGGATGCTGGCCAGCTCAGTGGTCTAGTGGTTAAGCGCTAGCGCGCGAAACTGATAAGTACTGGGTTCGAACCTTGCGAGGTGGAATTGTGGATGCGCACTGCTGAGGAGTCCCACAATAAGACGAAACGGCCGTCTAACAGTGCTTCCGGGTTTTCCATGGTGGTCTAGCTTCGATTGATTCATGATCTCAACTATTAAGATTATAATTACTGTTTAATAAATTCATTGAAAAATAAATTTTTTCAGCGAAAAAATATGTTGACAAAAAACCATTCCCCCATTCATTCATTGGTTTTTAACATTTCAAGTTTCATTACATGATAATTAAAACAATCAAATAGAATAAAAAACATTGATAACATTTTCTTTCCTCGTTGTTAGGGCGTGCTTTTTTAAATATTAACGATTGAAATCAATAAAACTTTATTTTTATCAGAAGGGAGTTTTATGGAGATTTTAGTAATTTAGTAGTTGAATTCATGTGCTCACCGCTGACTGGCTTCAAGGGGTATTCCTTGGAGCTCAAGTGAGAAGCTGTGACCAGCGGAGTTCAACCACGTTTATTGTGAGGCAGTGACTCACTGAACACAACGGTGGATGGTGGCACAATTTCATGGATCGATTAAAGTTAGACATTAACACTGTTGGATGTCAACTCAGTGGTCTAGAGGTTAAGCGTTTGCGTGTGAGACAAGGTTCTGGATTCGAGTCCCTTTTATGTGGGATTGTGAATGTACATCGTTGAGGATTCCCGTGCTAGGACGAAACGGCCGGTATTCCATGGTTATTAAATCTTAATCGACTCATAAATTCAACGATTTAAAAACTTTGTTTCTATAGAGAGAAACAAATAAAACAATGATAGGAACTAATTGAATAATGAATAAACTTTTAACTATTAGTTGATTAAGTAACTTGAACTATGTAACGTATAAGGAAACCCAAACTACTATAGCTTCCAGTTTTGATAATCATATTATTAATAATTTTATATTTGTTTGTTTGTGAATTGTGATCGACTGCTTGCATTGCTTTAAACGTAAGTGGAGCCTACGTGCTTATTAAACCATTGGCTTACATTTTTCTATCGTTCTTTTCTGTTCAAAATTCTTTGACAATCATTGTGTAATGCAAACAACCCTGTAAGGATGGCTCGTTGGTAAACTCAAGGAAGCCTCAAGAAGATCAGAAAGAGCCAAAGACATCCCATCCAATCACCGCTACAGAGACATTATAGAATGTTGACGTGTAACTTCCCTATTGGATGAATAAGAAGGATTCCCTATGTGCCTATTGGCTATCCGAAATGATGATTTACTTTCAGACAAAAACTATAAATACATGAGATTTTTGTATTATATTTGACACTGTTTTGGGAATAACATTCCTACTGACTAGTCTTCTGTATTCTCTCTTGCGACGTTACGGGTTCGATCGTTCAAGTAGTCTAGTAGTACGCGGCATAGCAAGAATCAAAGCTCTAGATATAACAAACCCCTAAGTAGAAAACAGCTTAGCTTCAGACTAGGCACAAGCCTTCCAAAAATGGAATGCCACGACATAAATTTACAGCGAGTATGAATCTACTGTACTTTATTTGTCATTTAAAAATATTATACTGCGAAAGTATATAGAATTACAATTACCCACAGATAGTATTACAAGATGATTGCACAATATCATGAAGTAATTAGAAATGTAAACTACTGGGTGCCATGTCAGTGGTCTAAATAATAAGCAGTCACTAAGGGATTGAAATGTTCTGGGATGAATCCCTAATGGAACCATAGATAAGCATTTCTGAAGAGTTCCATACGAGTATTAAATGGTTGTCCAGTACTATCTGGTTTCCAGTAATTATTTAACTAAAATTAGTTTGTGAAATAAACTATGAAAAATATCACTGAAAAATCATCTTATTATTTTGAGAAATTTGGAATTCAGAAAGTTACTAACACCTTGCTTTAGTAGTTTTATCATAAAACGCCTAGGAAGTTTTATTTTTACGGACATTTTCATAAGTATTAGTTCAATTTAAGTGTAGCTTATTTTACATATTTATGATTTCTTCATTTGTTCTGTGTACTATACTTTTATACACTAATTATCCATGGTTCACATCGCGGACGACCATAGAAAACTAGAATGCGCCGAACATCTGTTTCATCCTACTGGCACTACTCAGCAGAGAACATATACGAGCGCAAAACGGATCGAACTGAGAACTTTAGGTCATGAATATAAACACCCATCTTATAGACCACTGGGTTGAAATCCAATAGACTACGTGTCTAATTTTGATTGTTCCATGAATTCAACCACTAATATTCCCCGATCAACACATAAAACACTTATTCACTTTGTAGTAACAAATAACATTTTGACGGATTAAAAACTATCCACTAAGTTATAATATTTCCATTCGATAAAGTGATCAGACGACTTTGTGTAATCATTTTTATGCCATTTGACCAAAGACTTTCAACAAAGAGTGCTAAATGAAGTTTTTGTACTAAATAGTTTATGGACTGATTGATTAGAATCTTGAATTTCAACAAACCCTTTACTAATATCTTTATACCTATTGGACAATTTAATCCCTGACTGGACTCAGTAGCTCAGTGAATAATAAGTTTAGATCGATAGATTTGGTGTTTATATTAATTCTGTTTATTTTAAAGTTGTTGTGATATTACACAGATTTCTTCATCCTCTATAACTGTTAACTTAGTACTATGTATTTAGTTTCTGGTCACGAATTTCTGGATCAATCTCAACAGTGTCAAACTTATTATGTATAGTGTTATTAATACAAATCTGTTCCTTTTTTATTTCAGGGGAATAATGAGTAAATATGCTGAAATGAGAAAAGAAAACTCTGAAAAGACTGAACTTTTGAGATGATATTTAGGATTATAAAAACCTTTTTGAACCATCACCGCGTAACTCACTTATTAAAATTTTAAGTCGTTATTCTATCACTTCATGTTCTCCCTTTTCGAGCATTCATTGATTATTAATTGTATGCTGTTATTTGAGACCGTTCTCTCGCTCCAGTAGACGGTGTTAGCTCGTGTTACAAATGATGATAGAGGTAGGATCCACTTTGCTTACATTCAGACAGAAGTGCATCACATGGCAACCATCCTGCTCTATGTGACTCAAACTAGACACAAACCTACCAAAGGCTGAACATTACATAGTATCGCTGCAAACGTACAATTTGTGATATATATATATATATATATATATATATATATATATATATATAAATGATTGTACAGTTTTGAAAATAAATGTATTAGAAGAACAGCCCTTAGATGAATTTATTGTTTTATGCTACAACCGGTACTATTTAGATTAAAACAAAAATCATCTAAACATAGTTTTTATGTTACATACTAACTACCAAAACAATGAATTTCTCATTGTTCTGGTGAAAATCTGCAACACATAGACTTCATCAACTGGTGAAGTTAAACAAACAAACTAGTGACCAGGCAAACATGACATTGGTCAATACCCAGTAATAGATCTCAGTTACATTAGAGAGCGTTTAAATCTTGTAGAACCCATGAATTTCCTCATCATAATATGTATGTCTAACTGATGAGTGGTAATTAGAATGAATACCAGATCAAGCAAGATTTTCTGTCGAATACCTGCAACCAACAAACATGAAATACGAATAGATATAAGCCATTTCATTTCAACTTATTAGTTCAATGATAAATGAGATCTAAGAGACTTGAAATTTGAGATGATGGAGAAAATTTGTAGCTCAAGTGGATGATTTTGGTGGGGTTTTGTTCTCTGAGCTGGATAGTTTGGTTGTGGAGCTGTCATTGTCCTTTTGAACAACATCATCGGTACAAATTTCAAGTAGAAGTGAAGTGCCTGAATATCTCATCATATAACTCACAGATTACTAAGATCGAGGTTGACAGGACAATCTGTGAGTTATATGTGAAGAAATTCGAACACCCCACTTCTACCTGAAGTTTGTATCGATGATGATGTTTAGAAGAACAATGAAAGCTCCACAACCAAACTATCCAGCTCAGAGAACAAATCTCCACCACAAAGTGTCCAAAGACTGAATTACAACTTAAAATTCACAGCACTCACTGACTATGAGCAGTTTATTGTCTCATAGATATTAGTTTATGGTAGAAACTACTGTCAAATTAACTGAAATTTTGATAAAAATTATCTAGATTATCAGAAGGGTTTTTTGTGAGGATTTCAGTAATTTTATAGTTGAAATCATGAGTTAATTGAAGCTAGACCACCTTGGAAAACCTGGAAGCACTAGACGGCCGTCTCGTCCTATTGTGGGATTTCTCAACAGTACGCATCCACAATCCCGCCTCACGAGATTCGAACCCAGTACCTACCAGTCTCGCGCGCTAGCGCTCAACCACTAGACCACTGAGCCGGCATCCAACGGTGTTAATGTCTAAATTCAACTAATCCGGGTTTTCCACAGTGGTCTAGCTTCAATTGACTCATGATTTCAACTATGAAATTATCTAAATTACATAATGATTTTTTAGAATATGTCTCTAATAAACAGAAATTAATGTACAACATTAAAATGAAAAAATATACCTCTCTTTCCCACGTAAAACGTATATTTATGAAGTAAAATCAGTTTTGTAGCCAGCCAATTTAGACAACGAACATTGAACAGCCATAAAGTTTGTTTTTTCTAGTTAAGTTATATGGTATATAATTTTAAATATAAGACTTATCAACAACATTTCATCTCACTGACTTATTATCTGTGGTCAGGAATAAATAAAGTTGAAAGAAAGAAAAACACCGCGCATTCTAATTCAAAACAAAATCGGTACAAATTCGTAATATTTCAATGGTTGACTATTATTATTGTTGTTTATTATACAGAAAACAAGAGAAGCAGTGATCAGTGGAGTTCAACCTGGGCAGTAGTGAGATATCAACTCACTGAAGACAACGGTGAACAGTTGCTCAATTCGGGGATTGGTTGAAGTTAGACATTAACACCGTCGAATGCCAGCCAATTCAGTGGTCTACTGATTAAGCGCTAGCGCGCGAGACTAATAGGTTCTGGTTTGGAATCTGTCGAGGCGGGATAGTGGATACGCACTGTTGAGGAGTCCCATAATAGAACGAAACGGGCGTCAAACAGTGCTTCCAGGTTTTCCATGGTGGTCTAGTTTCAATTGACTCATGATTTCAACTATAAGAAAACAAGATCACATATATAGATTTATTTTAACTACTTATAGTTGAGATAATTTTGAGTTTGTCGGTTATATGAAGCGTAAAATCTGATATGTGTATACATTGGTTCAAGTCGCTATATCACATCAATATAGTAAGATGAAATTATCTAAACAAATGGCAGAATTATGGACTTAATCATAGAAAACGTTAAGTAGAAACAGTATGATTCAAGAAAAAAGTATTTCTGGTTCAATATAGAATGGAAAGTCAAGCTTTGAATGAATCTATGTTATTACAACTGATCCTTAGCAATATTATTAAATATCTTCAACTAATGATTATGATAATCATGAAAAACACAATCTGATAGTCTATATCTATAACAATAGCTCACCTATCAATGATTTCATGAATTGATTTCAAATCTTGTTATTGTCAGCTCGTACTTTCTATCAACTTTATAGTTTCACAATAAACGATATTAAGAATCTAGGCACTTATTGATTAGGCATACATAATACCTGAGGCAATTTAATTCATCTAAAAACAATGATGAATTTTGATAGTTTCAGTAACAACAATAATCTAAAGATAACTATAATGAACTCACAAAAAGTTCCAGCAGACTAGCAAATATTCTTTTATGATTAACTCCATATCATTATTATTTTTAAGACTAATATATATGTGGGTTGTTTGTGGAGAATTTTAGTAATTTGTTATGTATAGTTGAAATCATGAGTCAATTGAAGCTAGACTACCATGAAAAACCTAGAAGCACTGTTTGATGGCCGTTTCGTCCTATTGTTAGACTCCTCTGCAGTGCGCATTCACGATTCTTCCTCACAAGATTCGAACCCAGGAGCTACCAGTCTCGCGTGGGAGCACTTGACTGATAGACCACTGAGGAGTCACACAATAAGACTAAACGGCCGTCAAACAGTGCTTTCAGGTTTTCCATGGTGATCTAGCTTCAATTGACTCATGATTTCAACTATATATAAGGTATATATGTTTGCCTTTAACAAATAACAAATTAATAAATACGAATAAAATATTGCCAAGTTAGGTATTAGCACTGAAAACTAATTGATAGGTAACGTATAGAATCTTGATAAAAGTTTTGAATAGTAATGTCCAACTATGTTGGGCGGAAGATAAACCTGACTGATGGCAATGAATGATGATCATTAAAATGTACTGAGTTAACTAAAAATGTAAACCATTGGTACTTATCATTGGAACTAAATATCCTGATTTTGATCATTGATAACATAGTGAATGTGTACTTTAGATAAGCTTGGTACTAATATAAAATTGCTATTCGGTACTTTCAAATTCCCACTAGTTTTCTAGATATCCATTTTGTGGTATCATCTACCATGAAAATAATCTTTATAAACTCCCTATACTAACGTATCATACAATCATAAGACCAGATGATACTTATTTAAATTAGTTGGAAACGTTTGCTGAATAATCAAATATTACCCATACTAACTTAAAAACTTGTTTATGAAAATAAGTACTAAAATTCAAGGAAGAACGAGCATGAAAGATCATTCACTCTAGTCCATTTTGAATAGAAGGACAGAATGACTATATTGAATGTACTGATAACCAAAAATAGTGAAATGATAGCAAAACATCAAGTTCGAGTCCCGGAGTGGGAATCAACTCTGGGATTTAGGTGCATCCAGCTAATGAGTTTAAAGTAGGATAAAACGCTTGTCCTGGACTCTGCTAGTAGACACCATTTACCTGTGCTTGTAAGATTTAAATCATATACTTAAAAATACTTCAGTTTATGTAAGTGAAATAAATATTGTAAACAAAGTGACTAGTTTTGATGTTGAATAAGTGGTACCAATCTGAAGGAAACCCTATTTGGCACATGCTCAAATGAGGGTTTGAACTCTTTGATCCTTCCTATGGGACTTATGGCAGCTCACATACAATTGAGTTTGTTTATATCTAATTTGGCTAAGCCCTTTTGTTAACTTATTTAACGGACAGTCATTCGTACAACAGCAACCTATCTATACTATTGTACCTTTATTATGTACGCTTGAGCATTGCTTACTGCCTACGCATGTATTTATTCTGCTAGCCTAACTACTAACCACTTAATTGATTTGATGATTCATACATTTCCATTTGTATATATATGTACATCTTAATCATGTTCACTGCAATGCACTGTACTGTACTCGCTTATTTGATCGATTGATCTCTTGCTCATTCGACTCTTACGCTCACTCGCCTGCTTTACGGCACTACTCTTTCATGCTTGCTTGACGTGTCTGTAATTTTGGATATCTGTGTGTGGTTCAATAATAAACGCAATCAATCCTTCGTATTCGCCTTCTGATTAATACACCGTTAGGACATTATCGAGTAACGGTTATCAGGACGAACAATATACGAAGTTTAAGGATAATATCGAATATCGACCACCACTGACTCTCATCTAACGATTTAAAATATAAACATAGTATACGCGATAGTGAGTCCTATATATAAACGACCATATTGTAACTTGATCGATAGAATTCGATCAACACTCAAGTTTAGATAAATATCATTCTATACGTTATTCAATGAACAATCTATATAACCGTGTTTGTTTGAATCTCTTAATCAAAAACTAGTTGTTTGTGTTTATTAATTATCTTCATTAAACTCTTAACGTTCTCAGAGTCCTTCATTTATGAACTCATCTTCTACGAGTAAACCAACCTTCTTGTATTGTATAAATATCTAAAGGGGTTTATGAAGATTATTTACTTAACATATAAGAATTCTATATAGTTGAGATCATGAGTTAATTGAAGCTAGACCACTAAGCTTAGTATCCTGTTTGTCTCTCATTCATTATAAAGGATAAGAGAGTTAGTTAAACTATTATGTTATTTATTTTTATGCTTTAATGGAAGACAATGCTCTATGTATGAAAATCAATAAATAATCCATCAGTTTAGAAAAATCGGGATTATTTAATTTGGTTTTTCGATTTTTTTTAAAAAAAACTAAAAAAAACTGACTTAATTCTCAAAAATTATTTGGTCAGTTTGATAATAAGGTGAATGTAGAGTCTTTTTTAAAGAAAGTGAATGTGTCCAGTATGTCCTAAAACTGACAATCATTACAGTTGAATAATTTTCTTATTCATTATTTAGATATTTAGTCTAACTTAAAGTTTGTTGACCAAAGAAAGGTGATCTCAGAAAGTGTGATAACTATAGGGGTATCACTCTTCTCTCAATACTAGGAAAAGTCTTCAACAGGGTATTGTTAAACAGAATGAGGGACTCCGTAGACCCCCAACTTCGAGATCAACAGGCTGGATTCCGTAAGGATCGATCGTGTACAGACCAAATCGAAACTCGACGGATCATTGTGGAACAATCAATTGAATGGAATTCATCACTCCACATTAACTTCATTGACTACGAGAAAGCATTTGATAGCGTGGACAGGACGACACTATGGAAGCTTCTTCGACACTACGGCGTACCTGAGAAGATAGTCAATATCATACGGAATTCCTATGATAGATTAAACTGCCAAATCGCTCATGGAGGACAACTCATCGACTCATTCGAGGTAAAGACCAGTGTTAGGCAAGGTTGCTTACTTTCAACCTTTCTCTTTCTCCTGGTCAGCGACTGCATCATGAAGACCTCAACATCTAGAGGAAAGCACAGGATACAATAGACAGCCAGGATGCAGCTGGACGATTTAGAATTCGCAGATGATCTGGCTCTTTTATCACGCATGCAACAACAAATTCAGGAGAAAACGACCAGTGTAGCAGTAGCCTCAGCAGCATTAGGTCTCAATATAAACAAAGGGAAAAGCAAGACTCTCCGATACAATACAACATGCACCAATCAAATTACACTTGACGGAGAAGCTTTGGAGGATGTTAAAATCTTAAAGTGTTAATCAAAATCCTGAACCAATCAATGTTAGACATCCATTGAAGACCTTAAAGCACTGAAAGGCTGTTTCGTCCTAGTACGAGACGCCTCAGCAGTGCGTATCCACAATCCCACGTGCGGGATGGTTATGCTTTCGTTACTAAGTACTCTGAGCCTTAGCATTTCACGTTGTCATATTTTTCATACAATTTATCTTTTTCCTATATCAACGGATAATTGTTGAAGTGTCAGACTGCAGATATCTGTATCGTGTCTACAAGAGAAGCATTCGTATTAGAATAACTTAATCATGCTTTAATTCACAATTATCATTGACCAGCCAGAAATTCCCAAATATCTAATCTTTAAAATCAAGATTGAACTGTACTTTACATGTGTATATAATTTTAATTTAGACTAAGTCTTATATTATCTGATTATATTGCATAACTTATACAACCTCGAGTATCATTCCTTACACATAATTCCCGCGACAAATCAAGTTACATACAACAAATATCACATCTGGAAGAAAACGAAATACAATTTGTCTCTCATTCATTCTTCCTCTTTTCTTGAAAATTTATTTTTCTCAAATGAATAGAATAGAATATACGATAAGGATACAAAAATACTAAACACTATACATATATATATATATATATATATCACTAAATAAGGCAAATATAAACCATTGCTTTTAGTTATACAATCAATTTCTTTCGCGATTCTATTCAGAAGATATATGTTTTTTTACAAATTACAATGATTCAACAGCTTATAGTAAAGTTTTAAAAGAATAATTTACTTCTAAGCAAAGATGGATATTGGCTACCACTGTTAGCCACTATCCATCTCTGCTTACCGTGCTTGTGAAATAAGACTATATCGAGGCAATACACACAGTATGCACATACGCCAATAAGAGATTGATCAATTGCAGTCCTGAACATCAATGGGAAGATTCAAACAAACAATGCCAAGTGAATTTAAAATGAGTTCATTTAGTTAAAAAGATAAAACTGTCAAAATAAAGTAACTTTTAAATAATATCTAATGTGTTAAATTGTTGAAAATCACTTAATTATTCTTCAGTAATTTTTGTTTCTGGTTAGCGTTGGATTGGAGAATGTTGGTCGGCGACCTATGCTCCATTGTGAGTAACAGGCGTACGTAAGGAAGGAAGGAAGGAAGTAATCAAGTATTCTTCAGTAATTATCATTTTAAGTACTCTATTTGTTTGCAATCTTTCTCCTACTATTTTTATTACATGCTCTTACATATTCAATATAATTTAACCCTGAAATTCAGATGCACTCAACTGACGAGTCCTAGATAGAATGTACTATACGAAATTTCGGTCACAATGAACACAATGACTTTATATTTTGAATTCTTTGTTTTTTCGATCTAAAAACTTACTCATTCAAATTAACCATGTCATGAACATTTTTGTAAGTAAACAATGCTAGTTAATAGTTTAACTAAACCAACTAATATATAATGATAAAAGTTGACAGACAACTTTTAAGTATATTCATTTAGACAAAACATAATCTTTATTCTTAAATTTGTTTCAATTAAAAACTGTGGTTGCCATCTGTTTCATTATCAGTATTAACTAAATGACTTTCTTAAGATATCAGAAGGGGTTTTTTGGTGGATGTGTCGCTCAATTTCGTGGATTAGTTGAAGTTAGACAGTAGCACCACTGGATGCCGTCCAGCTCAGTGGTCTAGAGGTTAAGGGTTTTCACGCGAGACTGATAGGTTCTGGATTGAAATCTCGCGGGGCGGAATCGTGGAAGCGCACTGCTAAGGAGTCCCGAAATAGGACGAAACGACCATCCAATGCTTCCAAGTTTTCCATGTTGGTCTAGCTTCAGTTGGCTCATGTTCTCAAATATTAATATTAATTATTATGAATAAATAAATATGTTATATTTTGAAAAATTTACTACCACTTATCTGACGATACTTAAAAACAAATTTTAAATTGATGACTTATAAGTATGTAAATAAAAAACATAATTATTTACATGATATCTGTTTTACCGTTCGTTTACTATTTAGTCAAAAGAACTTTATGATGTTAAGTGACTGAAGCTAATCAACAGAAAACTTCAGATTGTCTGTAAGAATTCAGTCAAGATTTAAGTGGCTCAGTTGTAATATCTCTGATTGTGACTCTATATAGTGGGTTTCTGGATTATATAGATATTATATACGGGAGGATAAGCGAAAAAGATAGGATTTTGAGAACTAACCTACAGTGGATAATTACATATGCTTTTATGGTGTATTCACCAAATAAGTGGTTTACATTATCTCGAAGTTGCTATAACTGTAAGCTTTTCTTTAACTCATTAAATGTTGATATACCTATCACGGTTCATAAATTACTATGTTCTTGTTGCTCAGCTCTGTACCAAAAATGAAGTAGTCATATTCAAATTCTGATTTCCCGACAATGATGTGTTACGATTACGTAACTGATTTATATTATAGTGTGAGTTTTGGGTTATAAAATATACAAGTGATATCAGCTGGCTTTCTGGTGTTTACGTTGGACAGGCTAGTAGTGAAACAAAGTTAAGCCAATCAGACTCAATGTAACTAGTAGGCACAATAATTTAAGCCCCATCAATTAGCGGCCATATTAGTTGAACAAAGGTCATTTGTATAAGCGATGTAAACCGGGCTTAGCACCAGTTGAATTCTTAACAATAGATATCAGGTTCTCCAAGATTACAGATAAACCATACCAACAACTATCCACCAGTATTAAATACATTTCGAGTAAGTCTTCCTGTCTGATACCTCCAAATAATCAGTATCGAAACATGATGCACACAATATTGATTCACTTAAACTAGTGATTACATTGTAATTTGAACGATTAGATTTGATCCGTGCACTAGTGACTAGAATAACTATAATTTTTGATTACCACTTCATGATTAATCAATATAAAAATATTCAACGTTTGATAGACAAATCACTTTAAAATTAAATCATTTATCTGGCACCAAATTCAGTTTTTCCATGGTGGTCTACCTTCAATTGACTCATGATCTCAACTATTGAGATCATAATCTGTTGGGAAATAGGGCTTTAAAGTAACATCAAGTGAAATTCAGTTGCAAAATGAAAAGTCTTATGTAAACTACATAGCGACCTCCTTCTTTGTGCGAAAATAATTATTATTATATTATTATACTGTATGTAGTAGTAGTGGTGGTAGTAATGGTAATGTGGTGCATGTTACTTGTGTTGACAGATATAAATAGTATGTAACACTAATCAGAAGTGGAGTGCCCGGTGGTAAAAGGTTGAGAAGATCGGATTGAAGAGAACAGGAATGTAAACAAAGAGTAATTGTAATGACAACAGGAATGAAGGAACGATAAAGATTATAAGAGAGAACTGATGAAAGATGTGCAAATGAAGCATTTGATGTGTGGTTTTCATATTTTGCGAAGACATTAAACAATACATGACCCCCAACAAGTCTTCCTACACCACAGTGGTAGTCACAGTAGTAATCGTAGCAGATGATGTACAAAAATTCACAAACAGCGATCAATGTTTCACCAATATTTGTCTACACAGAAAAACAAGTCCCTTACTCTTAAACTGAAACTCATATTGATTTATCAAATAATTTAGTTGTTACTCAAAAGCTGTGTACTATTTCGAATAATCACTGTGACTAATAAGTACGATAAAAATTGTTTTACATTCCAGTTTATTTCTTTTATAAATATAAACAAAACAAGAAAGACAATATCTAGGCAACAGGTAGCTTTCTATTCAACTACATGCTAAAGTTAATAAGTTTAGCTGAAAAAAGAAGTGGAATATAATAATGGATTCATCATACTCCCCAAATATTGCCGTTCTTGTTAGGTTTAAAATACAGATATGTTCATTAGTTCATAGGCCGATATATTTATATCATTATGAGGTTTTGGAGATTGTTGAATTTGAGTAAAATCCTGATCCGATCATAGTTAGACAACCTTGAAAATATGGAAACTTGAATACACTAGATGACTGTTTTATTCTAGAATAGGACTCCTAATTAGTATTCATCCACCACCCATGTCTCGCGTGTGAACACTTAACCCTTAGACCACTGAGGCGAGACCAAATGAAGTTCAATTGTTCTAGGCTAAAGAAAGTACCCAACGGAGACAATGAAAGATGGTAGCGAAATATCGTAGGTTGATTGGAGTCAGACTTGCTCACTAACCGATTCCCGATCACATGCCTATAGTTTAAATGTTCACACGCGAGATGTGGGTCACGAATGCGCACTGATAAATATTCTCATACTAGAATAAAACAGTCATCTAGTGTTTCCAAGTCTCCAAGTTTTCAATACCTGTCTATCTAGAATAGATTCGTCGTTTTAATCATTTATAGATAACAAGGAATGTAACTGCTGTTGAAACATATATTTACAATCACTGAATTAATTCAATCTCCCTAAATCACATATAATCAGTTATTCAATTTCTCATCTAGGCAGAATTTTCTCAACTCTATTCAACTAATTATTGATCAAGAACAGTTTACACTTTAATGTTTAAACTTTCAATGGCATAAATTAATCTTATTGTACGTGCATATATATATATATACATAAATTGGGAAAAAGAAATCATCATCATATACATATATGTTACTCTTTTTTTTCACCAAAAAGAAAAACTATTGATCGAATCAGATCAACAAATATGACAGGAATTTATCTCAGTTACTTTTGAGCGCATGCAACAACAACAAAAAAATAAAAGAAAATCGAAGATGATGATGATGATGACAATGATGAATAAGCAAAAGATTGAGAGATGGGATGAGAATGAAAATTCAATATATATATAATCAGAAATATATAAACAATGACAAACAAAGGATACTACTATCCTATCAACCTGATAAGTCGTGTTTAACTAAACAACATGAGAAAAAAATAATCAAAAGACAGTATACAATAAAGAGAGAAAGAGAACACACACATACAAATAAAAGTTTTATTTATTCAAGCATAAGTATTTCTATTATTATTATTATTATTATTATTATTATTATTATTAATATTGGATATACACATATTGATGCATCAAACACATACACTAGTACACATAGTAACAAATATAAAGATATAAATAAACACTAACACAAACAAAACTAACACATACTCATTGTTATTTATGATGAAAGTATTGGGGGGGGGTAGAGGTGGTGGTGGTGGAGAGGCTAGACAGTGAATAACTTTATTGCCATAGATTCCGACCCTCAAATGTCATACAATATTTCGGGTATGATCATCATTATTGTTATTATTAATGACAGTATTGAAATATTATTCAATAGTGTTTCATTCTACTCGATTTTTCAAATTTATTGGATCTCATTTATTTTACATTATCATATACATAAGTATGTAGATTCTATTTTTCTGTATTTTCTGAAAACTTGTAGTATCAGTTTATATGTTAAGCCCATATACTTTATTCTAGCTACTGGCCAAGCCAATCCACCTATATATTGTGAGTCATATTTCGATCCTGTTCATTATTTGCTTATTAACCTTGACTACCTTGTTATATGAGCGCATGTGTATGTACCCCTTCGTATCTTATTCATCATATGTCTGTCATTTATTTTTGTCTGATTATAAATATTGAGTAATGCTTGCTCATAGCGAGTTGGCTTCCCAGCCATCTCCAATACGCATTATCTTTCGCTTCGCTCTCGAGTTGGCTTCCCAGCCATCTCCACTGCATGTCATTTTCTCTTCGTTCGATTTTATTCGCTTTATCACCCTGATTCCCTGGCCAGATCAATGAGTGTAGAAAGTAGGATAGACAGTACGTACGGTCAAAAAGGAATCAGATTTACGGCGCTACAAACTTGTTTTTGTTATTTGTTTTTTTAAAACATATAGTGTTGTTGTGTTTGTTTATTTGTTTGGTTGTTTGTTTGTTTGTATTTTTCGTGAAACTATATAAGTAACTAACTTTACAAATAAAACAAAACCATTGTCAAACTAAAATAAACATTCAGAAGGGGTTTTGTGGAGATTTAGTATTTTCATAGTTGAAAGCGTGAGTCAATTGAAACTAGACCACCATGGAAAACCTGGAAGCACTGTTTGATGGCCGTCTCGTCCTATTGTGGGACTCCTCAGCAGTGCGCATACACGATCCCGCCTCATGAGATTCAAACCCGGTACCTATCAGTCTTGCGCGCGAGCACTTAACCATTAGACCACTGAGCTGGCCGGCATCCAACTGTGTTAATGTCTAATTTCAACCAATCCATGAAATTGAGCAACCATTCACCAATGTCATCAATGAGTTGATATCTCCCAACAGACCTGATTGAACTCCACTGGTTACTGCTTCTCACTAGTCCCACAACAGGACGAAACGGCCGTCAAACGATGCTTCCAGGTTTTCCATGGGTGGTCTAGCTTCAATCGACTAATGATCTCAAATATATAAAATAAACATTATTGAAGACTTATTTTTTAAAAAAGAGATAATAAAAAAAAGAAAAATACTTTATTGATGCTCCTTGTTATATCATACAGCACTACTTAATGTAGTTAATAAATGTTTGATTCTTTTCAAAAAAGCAGAAAAAACAGTTTAAATATTTTATTCTATCGTTATAACTTGTGGCCTTGTGCCCCTATCAATATATATATAACGTAATGATACCGTCAATAAGGAGAACAACGACTTATCAACCGGACCAATGACGCGTAAACCCGTACGATCAGTTTAGAGTCTTTATCGATACCTTCTTCCTGCCTAATCTTGATTGTTGAGTCCAGAACACAAATCTCAGCCTCCGCCATATGAACTTATATTTCAAACACACTAGGTCTATATACAAACCAAACAGACTACATCGTATCATAAAATAGAAGACAACATTTGTACAAGATCAAGTCAAAAGTGTCTGTGAGTGTGTGAGACTGTAATTAATTAAACTGAATATAATTTAAGAATAGTAAATCGTATCATAATAGTCTATCGGTCAAAATAGAGGTTATAATAAGAGGACTATAGATATACATAATCTAGTTACGTATAGTATTTGTCCGTAAATAGTCCTCAAAAGTTACCATTCATAATTCTCGTCGGGATATATCATCTATAACTTCAAATCTGACATCAAAATTTTTGTTAAATTCATTCGGTAATTAGCTAATATTCAATAAATAACTTCAATCACTTTCAATCCGCTACTTCTTTTATTGGTCTATTATTTTATGTAAATTTCAATAATGGTCATCTGTTCTATTTAATTTGGGTTTTCTTTTTGTTCAAATGAATATGAACAACGGTAAATTTTAGTTTATAAAATCAAGTTAAATATTTTTTTTGGAAATTATAAGAAAATGTTATCAGGTAGATTATATTAATACGAACATCAAGACAGTCCTACTATATGGAGCTGAAACGTGGAGAACTATTACAACCATCATCAACTAGGTACAAGTATTTATAAACATTTGTCCACGTAAGATACTCAATGTCCGTTGGTCGGATCCCATCAGCAACAGCCAACTGTGTGAAAGAACAAACCAACTTCCAGTTAAAGAGGAAATTAGGAAAAGACGTTGAAAGTCAATAGGGCATACATTACGGAAATCATCAAACTGCATCACGAAGTAGGCCTTAACTTGGAATCCTGAAGGGGAACGGAAAAGAGGAAGGCCTAAGAACAAACTACCTCGGGAATTGGAAGCAGACATGAAAAGGATGAATAGGAACGGGAAACAACTGGAAAAGATTGCTCAAAGCAGAGTTGGGTAGGAAGTGTTGGTGGAGGTCCTATGCTCCTCCACGAGGGTTAACAGGAGTAAGTAAGATGATATAATGACTGTTTTACATGATAGAAACTGATACTATCAGATGAGAATGACATTAAACAGTCAATGAGTTATTTCAGTCAATGTGATGCATATTCAATGACATTGATAGGTTATTGTCCTATTTGAAGTTTAATTGACTTCAATAGTCTATAGAGTTTCGGTTAAACGTTATGAAATTCATCATGAAGCTCATTGCCAACAAACATAGATTGATTATTTATTTTAATGGGTTTTTTTGTAATGTGGATATTGCCCTTACAATAAATTCAATGAGGTTCATTGTTCTCACAATCTTTTTCACTCAGAAATTATTTCTTATTTGTAATGGTTTATATTTTTACATTCGCAAATGGTACTTGTGTATCATAAGTAGACTGGTTCTTCATTATCATTTAATCACAAATTTTTGTAAAAGTTAGATCATGAATAACAATGGAACATAGAATGTTCATATACCAAGAAAGTCTGATTAACTACATTCCTTAGCATCAACAATGAGTAAAAACAAAAACTTTTCGAAATCAATCATTGACTAAACTCGATATCTTATGGATAACGCGTTGGGATTTGAAGTGAAAGATGCTGGAGTCAAGTGTCAATGTGAAAATGAACATCAGGATTTCACTACTACCCAATAGTCAATAGTGTAAAAACAAATATTTTAGTGTTTACCTTCAATATTGAAGTGTTTCGTAATGACTAAAAACAATAGACATAAAAGGAAGTTTCTACTAAATCAGTTCTAAGGGTTTGAATGTTCTCACTATCGATGTTAAGGTCTGTAAGGATTCAGTCTCTTTTAGAATATATGTATGCTAAGTGGATTGCCTAGATGTCGTCGTTAAACTACAAACATTTTAAGTAAAATTAGATGATGATTAGAAGTGGAATACGTGGCACACGTTTCGTCTTATTTTGGACTTTTCAGCTGTACCCACTCGTTCCATCCATGAAGATGGTCTCTCAGAGACTCAAATTCAGTGGCTTTCACTTCAAACGTCATCGTGTTATCCACTTGGCTACGCAATCTAAAAAGAAACTGGTTTGTGCAAATAGGGAGAATATTAAGTGATTCGTACCGGTTGTTTAAATATTTCCATCTTCTCAAATCACTTATGGCTAACACTTGATATGTAATACACACATGTGGAACATGTTTAATAATTATTTTCTATCAAAGAAAAATAAACAGTGAAGGGGAAAACATGAATGGTATTATTCTCTTTTCCCTCGTCTAATGCTAATCAATTAAAGTCTTAAACGTCAATGGGAGGATTCAAGCAACCAATAAGAAAATAAATTAAACTTCACCCCATTGCACAAGCTAGCGACTATTTGGACTTGATAGCTAAGTAGATATTGTGATGGCGTTCGGGGCAAACGGAACTGGGTTCGAGTCCCGGAGTAAACGTCAACTCTGGGATGCAGGTGCATCCAACTGACGAGTCCCAAATAGGATAACGTGTGCAACCGGGATTCAACTGCTAGTCATCATCATCTCAGCCTACAATATTTTTCGCCTAATAGTTTCAAAAAAGGATGGATCAGTTTTGATTGACATTCCTGTATACGAACGTGCGCCACACATACACACACATGTATATATGTATTATGCAGATACACCCATAAATCATTTACAAATACACAAACATACGCTTCAAGCGGTAGCCAAGATAGAACCATGATAGGTAAAAAAAAATTAATACTTTCCTATCTATGCACAATCTATATTGAACCAGTGTAGATTAGATGAACATGTGTGAAGATGGGAATGTACACATTGACACAATTATACATACACACAAAATTCATCAAAACATAAAATAATAATAATTTTAGCATATTACTTAATGAAAACATTCTTCATCCTCAAGATGAATGACAAAATTTGCAGTAATTTTTTCTAACGAAAATAGACATATTGTACACATAGACATAATGATTCCAGGATGTAAATCGAACGTCTTGTTGTTGTGCCTCTTTTTTCTTTCTCTTTTTGAAGTAGAATTAAACAAGGAAAGAATGAAATCTTTCGATTGAATCTGTAAGAGACTTTAACTAATCATTGAACAAGTAAGCATAAAGGAAAAAATCTGAACATGTATTACCATTTTTATATATTTTAAATAATCTAGTGGGCTCATGAAGATGTAAACAAATTAGTAGAAAGAGTTTGAATAATAACCTAGTGATGATGTTCAAGATTGAAGAACAGGATTATCAATAAAGCCTAATTGAAATTCAATCTTGAATAACAACAACCAGATCAAATTCAATTAGTATTGTTTGTTTGAATCTACCCATTGATGTTTACGACTGCAACTGGTCAGTCTCTAATT
>NW_017386040.1:169471-190456 GCF_000237925.1 Schistosoma mansoni
CGTCCGTTATCAGACTGTCAAGGATTATTCGATTTTATTCCTCAATATGAAGGTACCACTCGATTCTATTGATCGACAGGCCACCTTATCAGTCAGTCATAACGTAGAATTTCGTACGTACGTACACTAGTTCGAGTTGCCATACCACATTAGCACAGAGATGAAGTTGTCAATTCAAATCCCATAGTGGTAGAAGTAGTAAGAGTATAAGCAGTAAACCGAAAGATTAGGGTTTGAAGATGTTATTCAAGGAGTATAATCCAATGAGATAAATTTGTAAAGAGAAAAAGGATAGGGACATGAAGAATTCAGAAGATTAGAATTTGGCAGAACACAAAGAGTGGATGCACCTTCGCCATTGCAAACGATTTTAAGCCATGTCATTCAAGGTCTCTAACCATCGGTTGCTATCATCTTGCGAATCCCAACCAGGTAGTCTACACCTACCAACATGGCTCAGTCCACTTGTCAGCGACTTCATGGATTTATGCCACGTTTTGGTCTGGCCGACCCTAGCTTTCTTCCGACCTACTCCTACACCATAAAGCATTGCACGTAGGGGCAGTCGGTGGTTGGGCATACGTAAAACATGTCCCAGCCATCTCAACTGATGAAGTTTCACTACTTCATTGATCGATTTGCCATCCTTACCTAGTACCCGTTTCCTAACAACTGCATTACTTACCCGGTGGTCCCAGGATATACGAGCAATGCGTCGAAGAAACCTATGATCGAACACTAGCAGCCTACGAATATCCTCTACTCTTATCGGCCATGTTTCACTGCCATAAAGTAGGACGGAACGGACTGCTGCACAGTAAACCCGTACTTTGGTTGCTAGACGGATATCATCTCAACAAGACTAACGATAACAGGTATTATTATCTGAATTTTCTTACATGGAAAAAACTGATATTACTTCACTAAGTAGAAGAAAGACTTACTTGAAAAACTACGGAGTAGATCATATCGTTTCAGTTGGTTAACGTAAACTTCATGATCATGATCATTACAAAAATGATATAAATTGGAATCCATTAATTTAAGTTGAGAATACGAAGAACTGAAATGTAATGTACACACACAAGTGTTAGATTTTTTCCATTTTCCCTAATCAATGAATTTGAATGTTTGTAAAGTACAAATTCTTTATCTAATTAAAGGTTTATAAATAGTGAACGGATTTATGAGAACATTATTTTTTCTATGTAAATACGATTGTTCACTGAATTAACTTGTAGTAATTCTTGAAATTCAATAAAATCAGATTTCAAATGTGTTTCCCTCAACAATACCCAAAATTTATTATAATTTAAGAGATGAATTGAAAAGAGAATAATCGGAGAACGTACAGGGGCACTGATGCGAAAAAAGACAAAATTAATGAAAAATGGCTAATGAACATGTCTGAGTTATTTCACTCATGGTCCGTAGTTATCGATTCAAGAGCAATAATTAGAAAAGCAATGAAGAAAATATTTATGGAATTTGTAAAATATTTGCCACTTATAAAGAGTACTAACGATGATGCTTATTTAGAGTTGTGAAGAACAATATACGGTCTAAAATCTCCGAAAGCGTGTCCTAATGGCTCACTCTGAATCCACTCCTGGATTCCACTGCTAGCCACTATCCATCTCTGCTTATCGTGCTTGTGAATTTAGGCTATATCAAGGCAATACGCACAGTTTACACATATATCAATAAGAGACTGACTAGTTGCAGTCCTAAACATCAATGAGAAGATTCAAACAAACAATATCAAGTGAATTCAAACTTCACCACATCGCACAAGCAAGTAGCTATCATGACTCAGTAGCTGAGTGGATAACGGGATGGCGTTTGAAGCGAAAGGTACTGAGTTCGATTCCCAGAGTGAACATTAACTCTGAGATTCAGGTACATCCAGTTGATGAGTCCCAAATAGGACGAAACAGGCGTCCTGGATTCCACTGCTAGCCACTATCCATCTTTGCTAACAACCAGATCATTCATAATTTTTTTCCTAAGAATAATGTAAACATCATATAAACTGAAAAAGTTTTGTTTTACTGAACTCGTTAACTTAGTGAATAACTCGTTAATGTTTAAAATGAAAGGTAATGCGTAAGATACTATGTTTTAATAAGATTATCAACAGATAGCATAAAACAGCATGCAGTTGAACAGTTAGAAATAAAACGTAAAATATATCTTCTATTACTTTGTTACTTATGTGTTATATGTTCTAAAACGTGTAAATAGATGTTGAGCACATTTAAATCCTTAAGGCAAAAGGAGAATAGGAAGACCAAAGAACACAATACACTGAGAAATGGAGACAGACATGGGAAAAATGAACAACAATTGGATAGAACTAGAAAGGAAGGCTCAGGACAGAGTGGGTTGGAGAATGATAGTCGGCGTAGATCAATTCTTCGAAAGAGTTCAACTTTGATAGTGTTCTATATTAATGAGTTAAATGTATATATATAATACTAGTATGAGTATATTAAAAATACAAGCTAATAGAAGGAAAGTGTTTTTTCAATTGATTCACTGTGATACCTCTTCATAACTCTCGTGAAAAACGACTAATGTCACTAAGATCACTAACCGATCTAACTTAGATACCAATTGGTAACTAGGAAGCGCTAATTTCGTCCTGGCATGAAATATCTTTGTACAGCTCATTCATAAACTCACCAGACATTAAACACTAAGTCTTTACATAGTTGAAAGCGTGAGTCAATCGAAGCTAAGTTTTCAAATAAGGAACTTAACATTTAAACTAATATGTTGGCATTACATTTCTAATTTCATTCAGATCCCAGCATTGAATTAACAGCATCTAGTATGATTGATGATATTTGTCTTACGTATAATTTAGTTATTATTAATTTTGTCTGGTTAATTGATTAGATTTTATTTAGATGTAGAAAAAAATTAATCCGCATCAATGACGGAATTAAGTTTTTATAAAAAAAAACTGTACTCACATGAATGAATGAACGGTAACTCCCAAGAAAAACTTACGTAACTATCATTATGAAACATTAAATAAACTATAAAGGCTGTTAGAACCAAGCTATAATAATCAAAACGATTGACCATGTACTAACGATGATGATACCTGATAAGTCTTGCTGCTACAGTACGCCTAAAACATCTTCTTAGACTGTTCTGATAATTCAAACTACTTCTACAAGTTATGTGAAATACTAAAGATGAAAAATGAGAGTAAAAGCTTTACTTCAAGGTTGGTTTATGTACAGAAAAAACGAGAGTATTATAGAGTCTAGCATGACCTTAGTCTTTTGAAAATTCCTTGAACCATACTAGGTATAGAACCAATATAAGTAAATATCCAGTGGAAACCGTAACAGGTGATTACTCAGATGTTTCTGTGGAGATTCTATTTAGCACTGTTTAAATAAAGTATTTTGTGGCATATACAGTCTTTAAGAGACTTTGACAAGGGATATTCTGGAACCCCCCAACGATAACATTACTTGCTTTATTCAATTCCAATATACATTTGATTATAGTTGATAACTGTCTGCATAGAACAAGCAGAAGTGAAAAAGAATTATCATTCAACAAGCACTTAACTGATAAATGTTCAGTAAAATATGTACAGAATGTTGTCCAATATTTTTTAGCTCATCCAAATTCATCCATAATTACTTGTAGTGAGTCTTGCTCTCATGACATCTCATTTTATCAGCGAATATATTTGACACATGAATTTCATGGCAACTACAGTAACACATAAATATACATAACTATCATGTTATCAAATATGGTATTCCAAACAGCTATCTGTATCTAGAAATTTTAGATAGTGTCTTTCTATATTAAGAATAGATTTCTATCTATTTATTTATACATATAAATATTGGTACAAGAGGGCACCAAATATATATGCACCACACAAATCTCATTTGATTTGTGTGAGGGCTGTGATACTGTCCAGTTGCCCAAACCGAAACAGGTGATTTTCTTAGGGGGCCACACCCAGAGCCTTTGACCTAAAGGTCTGATCCACAAGGCAGTGGAGCATCGTGAGGAGATTCAGTCCCATGGTAGCTGGTGACCAACAATTGGTTCGTTCGCCATTTTTTCCTTAGAGTCATCCTGGAGCCCATGTGCACGATTGGTTTGGAATCAGGGTTTTCCAACTCACCTAGGTGGACTTTCCGTGTCCACCAACCCGGTTAAAGCGCCGGATATTCGCTTTTCGTCCTCTCAATTTCGTAAACAACAGTAATGCCACGAGAAGGCAGTGAGTAGGACTTCCCTGTCAGAGGCTATATACGAGTGGCCATGCGAGAACATTTGGAGAGGGAGAGCGGACTCTCCCCACTGTCGGCTGTACCAGGGCATTTGGGTTACATTGTGGACTAATCTCAGTTAACTAACCAGTGACAACCAAGAAGCACTGCACAGGTATTTTGTTTTAGTATAGCACTCCTCAGCAGTATTGATCCATGACCCTACTAAGGATCAACCTCCAGACGTTCATATCCCAAAGCAAGAGTTTAATCTTCAGACTATTGAGCTGTCCAATCCAATGATTCGCATATCTAATTTCAATCAAGTCTTGTTATTGCAAAACGATTCTTTAACGCATTTATTTAGTAAATAAATATATATATATTATGACATATGATATTGTAAACGGATATAAGCTTACCTAATAGTATTAAACATCAAATATACCCTAAAGCTAGATTGACTTTTTTCTAGGGTAAAAAAGAAAACAACAGTTTACATAGGAAATGTTTATAGTTGTATAAGGGAATACAAAAATAGATAAGTTAAAATATGAATAACTAAACAACAAGATTTAAGATAAGAAAAAAAAGAAGAGCGATAACAAGAAACGAATAATGAATGAAAGAGATAGTGAGATATATAGGAGTTGTTCAGTTATAAGTCATATGATTTAATCATTATTATTATTATTATGACAATAATATTACATTTGAGTTATTCAAGCATATATTGAATAATAGTTTTTTACTGATATTTACTTTATAGTTGAACTCATGAGTCAATTGAAGCTAGACCACCATGGAAAACCTGGATTCACTAAACGGGCGTTTGACCCTATCATGGGACTCCTCAGAAGTGTGCGTCCACGATCCCTCCGCGCGAGATTCGAACCTAGAGCCTATCAGTCTTGCGCGCGAACACTCAACCGCTAGATCACTGAACCGGCATCCATATTTATTTATGAATAAAAACATCAGAATAAAGTAAACAAAAATAGCAAACTGTTGGTAACATAAAAATTTATTTTAATGTTCAAATTAGTCAGGCGGATAAATTAAACATTCAATAACAATAATTAGATATAATTCAATGTTCAAAGGGATGTAGAGATAGATAAAATATGAAAATGACTTATTTAGAATAATGACAACTATCATTACAACTTATACTACATTGTATACATCTTATTATAAGAAAACAAATAAACTGACAAACAGATTATTTTGAATTTATATTTCATTGTAAACAAATATATGTAGCTCTAAGAGGTATTTCCTGGAGTTCTAGTGAGAAGCAGTAACTAGTGGAGTTCAACCAGGTCTGTTGTGACATAGTAACTCACTGAAAACAATGATGGGGGGCGGCTCAATTTCGTGGATTCGTTGAAGTTAGACATTGACACCATTGGATGCCGGCTCAATGGTCTAGAGGTTAAGTGCTCGCGCTCGAGACTGGTAGGTACCGGGTTCGAATCTCATGAGGTGGGATCGTAGATACTCACCGCTGAGGAGTCCCATAATAGGACGAAATGGCCGTCCAGTGCTTCTAGGTTTTCCATGATGGTCTAGTTTCAATTGACTCATGATTTCAACTACATAAAATTATTAAAATCTCCACAAAACCCTCTTCTGATAATGAAGTTCATTTAGATTGGTTATTTCAATGAACTCAAATAGAATAACTAAAGATGAATCATTCAACTGTGAACAAAGTCACTTATCCATTTAGTAAAAATGAACAAAATTTAACTTTACAAAGAAAAAATATTTTTTTTAATTATAAATATTCGTAGACCCCTCCCTTTTTTCCCATGGAAATAAGTTAATAAAGGAATAAAAATATAAAAACAAAATAAAACTGAAAACCATTTTATCCGATTAGTATTCAGCATAAAAATGTCAAAAACTTTAAGAAGAACGATAAGTTATGAGTTATATTCTGCTTGAATGATAATTAATTCTGTTTATAAATTTTTACATGCTTCTAGTTATTACC
Organism: Schistosoma mansoni; assembly: GCF_000237925.1. Lineage (NCBI taxonomy): Eukaryota > Metazoa > Platyhelminthes > Trematoda > Strigeidida > Schistosomatidae > Schistosoma > Schistosoma mansoni. The sequence goes on from NW_017386040.1 coordinate 175,724, forward strand.
AAAATATCAAAGTTACCAAAATAGTTAGACTTACTGTACAATAGCCAAATTTAAAGTGAAACTCTACTCTTAATTAACTCATTACCTTTACTGTTTACGACACAAATGTAAAAGAATTCTAAAGATATAGAAAGTAATGGATTGTTCACAAAATTGCGTTAAAGGTGCCTAATGAGTTCCTGAAGTATAATGTAAAGTTCATTGAAACGAAAACTACAATTGATATAGAAAGTAATTAAGAAGTCATTTTCTAGGATTCAATTACCAGGCACACAAGGTGCAATAATATAAATTTAGGGTTTCGTTTTTTTAGTTTTTTTTAGTTACTAACAGGGTGTAATGCATCATTTATTATCTATCTAGATTCATCGTACTAAAGATTTCAAGGTCTATAGAATTTTAATTTCAATTACTTCCAGTCAAGAAGTATTAGATAGTTCCTTCAAATATAGTGGAAAATAATTTGAAAGTCATTGGAAAAAGATGTCCTTTAAGGAACAAGAACTCGTTTGAATAGTATTCTTTATAACTAACCAATGTTTTATTTATGAAATACCAATTAAGGGTACTATCACTCACAGACGGATAGATAGATAGCAGATCTTCTGTCTTGATGATATGTGTTTTATCCATTCATTTGTTAGTTTCAATAGCTGAAGTTCATTATTACATTTACAAATAAGCTAATCCCCAAAAAACAACTTTAAAAAATATAATAACATGCTATTAATAAACAAAGCAATGAATTATTTGCTAACACCTATGGACATATTTTAACATACTGAATAATCTCATCATTATATTTTCATTGTAATGATATCAATTATCAGTTACGTGATCATTGAAAACAAGAAAGCATTGGACAAATATTTCGTCATACCATAAAACTCATCAGCAATACAGATCCAGAACCAAACTAGCGATCAAACTAAGGATCCACAAGTCTTGCTACTCAGTGATCCGATTGCTACATTTGTCCAGTGCTTCGTAGATTGACATTAATCAACTAACTATGGTCAGTCCGTGATGTGAATGATTAAATGTATTTGTTATTTTTTACAAGAAAACTCTTAACTTAAACAGAAACTTTTCTTTCAAATTGTCCATTAACGTAATAACGAAGCTTTAAAAAAAAAACTATTTTCAAATTTCTATAAAGAAAATATAAATTAGAAAGGTAACTGGAAGTCAACTTCCCTTTCATTCAATCCTCACTTCCCCCCCCCCGTTTTAGAAACATAATTTAAGCGGTTTATTACATTTTTAAGTTTCCATTTCATTCAAATTTATTATATTTAATTAATTAGAAGAAAAGATAGGAAATAGGTAATTAAAAGAAAACAAAAATAAATTGAAGGATGAATCTTCATTTTGACATTAACTTTTTTTATTACTAAAAACATAATTTAAAATTGCATTATGCGATTCATTTAAAAAAAGGATGGTTTGTTTTATGTTAAATTGAGAGAATAGTCATATCAATTACATATACAAACATATACTATAAATATACATTAGTGGATTGGTTGAAGTTCGACATTAACACCGTTGGATACTGGCTCAGTGGTCTATGGGTTAAGCTTACACACGCGAGACTTATAGGTCTTGGGTTAGAATTCCGCAAGTATGATCGTGATCACTCACCTCCAAGGAGTTTCATCCTAGAACGAAATGGCCATCCAGGTTTTCCAAGATGGTACAGCTTTAATTGACTCATGAATTCAACTATTAAATATACATTGATTGGGAAAAAAATCAAGGGTATAAAATGAATTTAAAATTTACTACAAACCATCGGTAATTTTCCAAAAAAATATGTAATCAGTATTATGATCTATAATTAAAATGCTACTGAAATCTTATTAAATAGTATATTCAGTGTAAGGATAGATTTAAAGATGGAAAACTATGAGATTATAGGAATCTCTTGCCATTCTACAATACATTGTAACTTGTTAAATAATTGCTTTACCCTTGAAGTGTCTATGTACGAATCTAAATAATTAAAATCAAACTGATCATCATACTATAAGAAGGGGGTTTTGTGGAGATTTTAGTAATTTTATATAGTTGAGATCATGAATCAATTGAAGCCATCCCATCATGGAAAACCTGTAAGCACTGGACGGCCATTTCGTCCTATTGTGGGATTCCTCAGCACTGCGTATCCACAACAAACTATAGAAAAACTATAAATTATTAAATACTAATCCAATGACTATACATTATAGTGACTATCATAAGATCATATATTAGCTTCTCATCAACATCTTTTTTTAACAATTACTATGTAATAGGTAATCAAACAACCGCCCAATGACATGTGTAAAATACTTTGCTTATTAAAACCGCCACATTCATGTTCTAATCAATTATTTAGTCACTCAGCACTATTTTCATATTATCAATATAGGGTTATGAAGATTGTTGAGTTTTGACTGAGATCATGAATCGACCAGTGTTAGACCATCATTGAAAACCTGGAGGCACTAAATGACCATTTCGTCCTAGTATGGGACTCCTCAACATTGCGTATCCACGAACCCGCCTCGCGAGATTCGAACCCAAAACCTATCGGTCTCACATGAGAATGCTTAACCTCTACACCACTGAATTGGTCGGCATCCAACAGTGTTAATATTTAACTTCAGCTAATCCACAAAGTTAAATTTGGGAAAAAAAAGCAAATCAATCCAGTTTAAATCCACTCATATTTATATTTAACTAGCTAAGTTACTACATATTTCTATGCATTATTTAATGTTTAATAAAGTTGATTAATTTTAAATAATGAAAAACTGATTGAAAATTATCTCCAATCACAATGTAAAACTAAAACAAAAAAAAGTGTCTATCATTTAAAAAGATATTATTCCATTAAAAGTTTTTTTTTTCAGAAAAATACGCCGCCCCCCCCCAGCTCCACCCCCTAAAATATATTCGCATTTAAATAATAAATACTCGATTATTTTTTCCCCCTATTTACATTTTATTCAAAATTATATTTGGCAAATTATTAAAGTTTCTTTTAAAATTGATAAATAAATTAGTTTTTAAAAAAAATTGTATCCAAATAAGTTTTGCTTATCATTTCAAAAAATGGAACAACATTTATATTTCATTTAGTTACTATGTTGTTTTTGTTGTTTTATTTGTTTGTTTTTTTTGAATTTTTGCGAAGAACATTGATAAGAGGTTGAGAACAATGGTAATTTAATCAATTTCATTTAAGTTTAACCAGACCTATATTAAAATTATTAAAACTTAAGGATGGATACAATTGAATGATCTAAAAATTTAAGTATTGAGTATATAAGACATAAAGATAATAAGTTAATATTCTTATTGATGTCTTGAAATGGTTACTGATGAGAATTTTCGGAATCACTGGACAACCGTTTCATTCTATTATGAGACTCCTCACCGATTTGTGTCCACAATCACACTGTTAGGATTCAAATCCAGGACTTTTAGCCTCGTAAGCGAACTCTCAACTTGTAAACCACTGAGTTGGCATCCAATGATATTAATATCTAAATTCAACCAATCCATATTGATTTGTATTTATAAGTTGTTATTCATTATTATATCTTGTTTATAATCATGAATTATTTCAAGATAGTTATGTAAAAGGTTATATATTTCACATACTGAGAAAATATTGATTTTAACTTTAAGTTGTTTGTTATTTTCTCGTGAGGCGGGATCGTGAATGCTTAATGCAGAAGAGTCTGTAGTGCCGTGCTTCGTTAATCGTTCATCTTGATAACCGTTATAATATAAATGTTAAAGGCGCATAAAATCAGAAGGCAAAGAGAAGCGATAGCTACAGTTTTATTGACAAATGACGCAGGTCAGAAAGTTATAAGCATTTGAGTAAATATCAGCGAGCGAAACAAAAATGACACGCATTGGAGATGGTGGGTAAGCCAACTCACTTTAATCAAGCGTTAATCAGTATTTATAGTCAGACAAAATTAAGTTACCGATAAGTGATGAATAAGATAAAAAGTGTACACACACATACGTCCATATAAAAAATAGTCGGGGTTAATAAGTAAATAATTAACAAGGTGAAAACACGACTCAAGATAGATAGGTAAATTGTCTTGTCTAGAAGCTAGAATAAAGGTATATTGGCTTAACATATCAACCGACACTACAAATCCCACAACAGGAAAAAACGGCCGTCAAACAATGCTTCCACGTTTTCCATGATGGTCTAACTTCAATGGACTCATGATCTCAACTATTAAAAATTGAATAAATATATATAATACGAACACTTACGTTGATTGTTGATTATTTTCAGATCAAAATTGTCAATAAAATAGATTCATATAGAAAAAGAACATTAAGCATGATCTTTTAGTATAAATAATGTAGATATCATAATAAATCTGATTGAAATCCAATGGAATTTTTTATACAAAATTAAAATCAATTTATATTTGATAATGAAATGAATGAAATGATCATTTTAGAATGATAGTCGTTGTTTTAATCTTTTCTTCTTTTTTTTTGCTTGTTCAATGTTCAATTTTCTTTTTTTTTTTCTTTTGGTTTACATCATGATTTATATTAAATATGAAATAACATGATTATAATTAAATAATTAAATGAAAACTTTAATAGTATACTACTTTATATTACTAGTAATAAGTAGTATAATATAGAGCGATTAGAGATTAATATAGAGAATCAATTGAATAAACATTGATAATCAATTAAGGATAATATTCAAGTGTTGAATGATTCCATATATAACACTATCAATCCACAAATATATATATATATATATGCCTTTTGTTGAGCGCCATTCATAATCTTTATTCTGATTGGTTATTTATAAACGAGATCACTTTAGAGTTAACCAATCATATTCATCGTACATATTAATAATTTCCCAACCTATATCATCTATATATAAATATATATGGATTTTCATGGAAAAAGGAAAATATCCAAATCAATAATTTTTTTTTACAACTTGATGTGACTAGTTGTTGTTGTATTTTTTTTTCTCTTTTCTCATTTTTATCATCATCATCATCATCAACTCAGTTGTTTAATTGTTACTGGTTATGTTTTACAACAGAATTTGAATTTTTAAATTTATTATTTTTTTTCGTGGGATAAAATTGGAACATTTTTTAATTTAATGATAGTTATATATCATGCAATTTGTGATAAGTTGTCATTTTTCTTTAATGTTTTGCTTTGGCTCAATTTCTCCTTGTGTATATGTGAATGAATTACGTGTATTGAGTAAATTGTTCAATGACTGACATGATGATATTGATCAGTTCGAGTTGAATTTATGCTAATATGTATGTATACGGATGTACACTGATGAGGATTCTTATACTAGAATAAAACAGTCATCCAGGGTTTACAAATGTCCAAGTTTTCAATGCCTGTCTATCTAGAATAGACGAGACCAATTGTGTTAGACATGAAGAAAGTATCCAAAGGAGACAATGAAAGATGGTAGCGAAATATCGTGGGTTGATTGAAGTCAAACATGCTCACTAACCGATTCCCGATCACATGCCTATAGTTTAAATGTTCACACGCGAGATGTGAGTCACGAATGCGCACTGATAAATATTCTCATACTAGAATAAAACAGTCATCTAGTGTTTCCAAGTTTCCAAGTTTTCAATACCTGTCTATCTAGAATAGATTCGTCGTTTTAATCATTTATAGATAACAAGGAATGTAACTGCTGTTGAAACATATATTTACAATCACTGAATTAATTCAATCTCCCTAAATCACATATAATCAGTTATTCAATTTCTCATCTAGGCAGAATTTTCTCAACTCTATTCAACTAATTATTGATCAAGAACAGTTTACACTTTAATGTTTAGACTTTCAATGGCATAAATTGATTTTATTGTACGTACATACATACAATGGCAATTTGATATTGAAACTGATATTCCTCATTATCAGTACTGAAATCTTCATATCTGAAGTGTTTCAACTGACTGTCATGCCAAATGAGTGAACTTGTTTTGTTGTAATTTGATCAGTGACTCAAGAGAGTAATCAAACATGAAATTGACTTGTATAACATATAGGACTAGTAACATGAAACGCAATACTACTGGTTATATAAATATTTAGCAATGAAGTGACTAAGTTAGAGGCGAAGTGACTGTAGAAGAAATTAATTGTTAATCTGTTTTACGATGAATGCTTCAACATATTCACATATGCTAGGCATCAAACAGTTAAATGTTTGATTCCATAACCATAACATAAGTCTTGTGTAATAAATAACTAAAGCTCTAAGATATATAGTTTATGTTTTTACTCTGATCACTTCAAGAATGAACCTACATCTTTATGATCTCCTAGCAAGCGTGATAATTTCAGATTACTAGTCAATATATAAAACTTTAGTCAACTAGTGGTCATTATTCAGTATGATTGGTAACATCTATCTCACTGACAACATGATTGAACGCCTGAGATGGAACAAGAACTTTATAAGGCACATCTCGAAACTAGTCACTAGTGAGCACAGGATAATTAATATTATTAATGAAAGCAATAGAGATTCGCGAATATCAACAATTGATTTATCACTGAGTATTGGCCGATCCCATGTTTGTCTGATCCTTTGGTGCTAATAGAATTCTATCGATCAAATTACAATAAGTCTATGTAACTCTACACTATGTTCTAGCTTTATATGATTGAAGTCAGTTAGCAGAATACCTTATACCTATAAGTTGTGTTGTTTGGGACTCAACACTCCTGAAGGACTAGACAAACATGACATTGATCTCCACTCAGTGACCAATTAGTTTTTAATATCTCAACCATGCGGAAAGTTAACCGCGGCTTAAATAGTTCAGCAGAAATATCTGAGAGTGTGAGACTGGGTGCATTAAATTTAAACCCTAAGAGTGCACTAGATATCCAACTATTACAGCTCTATCTTGATGATAAATGCCAACTACTTCGGAACCTAGTTCCAGCAGAGTTTTCGGAAGACTACCTCTATCCAGTTAGTGCTGGTAAATGTTGATAATTATTATCAAATGTATTTGTACATACTGATCTGCTACACCTGTTTATTATCTGTTCCTCTCTTGGGCTTTACTGAAATAAAACTTGAATTAAGTTTTGTGTTTGTGAACAACTATCAATGTGTTAGTTTGAAGAAAAAATTATTACTGCAGTTTCGCCGGTATTTCGACAACAAATTTGTGCTACTCGTTAGTAGTAAACCTAAACGTACTAAATTTTCTAGATGTTCTATTTTTAGAAAAACTTTCTAGAAAAACATTTTCACTCACATTAATTCATAGATTCAAACATTCTTGACAGTTTAAAACTATTAATATTAGAAGTATCAAGGTTGCTACATTAAATTAGTGTCTTCATCACGAATTGATGCCAATTATATTGCACAAATACTATGAAACAACATGGACTGATTAATTTTTGGTGAAAATTCAACAGATAAAACTGGAGGTCTGACTGATTAGGATTCGTTTCATAAATTTATATCAACAATGATTACAATGCCTATTGTGTTGGTCTTAGTAATAATATTTACGAGGGCTGGATTTAGGAGTTGAGATTAGAGTGAATGAATATAATTTTTACAAAACAAACACCCTTGACTCTGTTTCGAGTACGCCTAGTATATGATTAGCAGATTAGCACATTTAGAACTAGATATACTAAACTTTGAACTCAACTCTAATTAAGATATAATCTAAGTTTCATCCACATTGCAAACTTCGATATCTCAAAGCTTATTTGTTCCCTAACAGTCATCACTATGGTATAGTTTTGGTTCCTATTTTTGCATTCATAGTCCATATCTTTTAAAACTGTTGATATTTCAATATGTTCAACTTATTTAAAAACTTTCTTTAACCTTGTCCTTATGGGTTACTAGCTTTAATTTAGTTATAATCAGTGAATTATGGAATTGAAGGAAATATAATTCATTGATGAATAAACTATACTTAAATTAAGTATCTTACAATGTACTGTTATTATTTCATAGCCACTGATCACCGTTACATCTTTAAGTGGAAAGAAGATAACTGTACACTAATACCATTAAGTTTATACAATAATTAAATTGAAAAGTTCACAATTCCTTTATTCTAATTATCTATTTCAATTAAAAATAGTCATTAGTTAAAGTGAACACTTATAAGTCATTAATTAATTAGAAATTAATTTAATTTCGTTAGATTTAATTTAAATAGGGAAGATTTGAATTCACTTGATATTCTTTGTTTGAATCTCCCCATTTATGTTTAAGACTGCAATTGATCAGTCTCTAATTAGCATATGTGCATACTATGAGTATTGTCTTGATATAGCTTTAATTCACAAGCATTGTAAGCAAAAATGGATAGTGGCTAGCAGTGGAATCCAGGACACGCGTTTCATCCTATTTGGAACTCGTCAGCTGGATGTACCTGCATCCCCATTGCACAATCAAGTGGCTATCAGGACTCAGTAGCTGAGTGGATAACGCGATGGCGTTTGAAGCGAAAGGTGCTAGGTTAAAGTCCCAGAGTGAACATTAACTCTGAGATGTAGGTTCATCGAGATGACAAGTCCCAAATAGGACGAAACGAGCGTCCTGGATTTCACTGCTAGCCACTATCCATCACTGCTTAGAGAAGATTACATCGGAGAAACAGCAACAAAATCTAGAGTGGAAAATATTCCGTTTCATCAACCAATATCATATAATTTTGATTTCTAATCTAGTCATCGTTACATTATAGATAGTAAAGACTAGTTGAAGATGTATGGCTTGAAGAAACCCAAAATTTAAAATATATCCCAACTAACTTTGGTGGTGTTTAGTTCTCTGAGTTGAATAGTTTAACTATGAAACTTAATATGGACGATTTCATTCAGCATTTATTCTGTTTGTCCATTGGATGTAAAATATGATGTATGACACAGACCCATAAACATGATCAGACTAGACCATTGCATTTTAACAGGTCTGGTAAATGTTCATCATTTCTGGATAGTTACAAGGTTTATTCTTATTGAAAAGAATGAATTTGTAATGTCGAATGACACTATTATCTCGTTACCATCCAATTATAAGCCACTGATCTTATCTAGGAATTGTATTGGAGTATTAACAGAATGATCTTTACTAATACTTATGAGTAATACATATGTATAACGAAAAGAAATTTATCACACGAGGGTTTTGTAGAGATTTTAGTAATTTTATATAGTTAAGATCATGAGTCAATTGAAGCTAGACCACCATGGAAAACCTGGAAGCACTGGCCGGCCGTTTCGTCCTATTGTGGGACTCCTCAGCAGTGCGCATCCGGCTCAATGGTCTAGAGGTTAAGCGCTCACGAGCGACACGGATAGGTCCTGGGTTCGAATTTAATTGAAATATAACCTAGTAGGCTTTTATCATCTGAAATAAACATGAAACACAAAGAATATTTGAAGTGATAAGTTCACAGATAAAAGATTGTTTAAAGTTCTTTAAAATTTCTTGGACAAATTTTCAAGAAATAGGAAATTTATAAAAGTACTTAGGCAAATCTTTAGAAACGAGGGGTTTTGTTTTCCACCATCTTGACTGAACAATTTCCTATTTAGCTGTCAATTTTAGTGTGTATTCCAGAAACGTCTAAAATTTCAGAGTCGAGTACAATCCTGAAATAACCTTGTTTTTTGGTATGTAAACTAACTTTGAAAACAAAGCTTCTTTTCATACTTCCTATCACTTCTTTTTAGGTTCAAGTGTATGAGATTCTCATGAGAAACCATTAGGCGGTAAAAAAGTTTTTTAACAAGCGGTTTAGTACTGAACGTACTAATGTTAAAAGTGTGTTACCAACATATATATTGGCGGCCTGTTTAAACATCTAGGCTACCTGTTCCTGTCATCTAGATATTTCAACAAGTTATCTAATTTCGTTTGTTTTAATACATCATTATGCCTATTAATCGCACAACCTATTCAGGTGCGTTTCTGAAAAGTGTAAGACCTTTCGCTGCAAAGGTTACAGAATGCCTAATCAGAGATATCGTGGTTGCTGGCAATATGCAGCGAGAAGAATGTACATTATCCAGATGTCGATTGACTGGGCTGCTAACTTCTAACTGGCGATCACTCAATATTTATCGTCAGGAAGGACGAAGAAGTAAGAAACGGAAACTTGTTGAAATACTTTGTGCTGAGAATTCTATATTGTACCAAAAATATAATATTGAATAAAGCCATTAATAATAATAATTTGAATAAGTGTCATTCAGTCGTTTTCTTTTATTGAATCAATTCATCATATTTCTCGTTTTGTCGATAAGTATATAGAGAAGTATATCGAAAGCTGAGAAGAAACGCACCACTGTGTTTTTTCCAATTATTTTCATCAGAAAAAGCTTTCAATTTAATGATAAACGACAGTGAATTTATTCACATTCTCATTCAGTTGTACAAAATTGACAGTCTGTTTTTATCACTGATTAAAATCTTTTAATGTAAACCAACATTTGAACAGCCCCTTAAATGTAATCAAATTTAATTCTATTTCCAACGTTGAAGTTGGAAATTATGTCATGAGCTAATATCAACTAAAAAATCTACGAGAGGTAGAGGATCCCTGCTTATCACTAATATGAAACTAATAACCAATAAGTATGCAAGATTCTGAACTCTATCTAACCCGCAACTTTCCAGTCTTGTGCCAATTTGGATACCTCTAAGCAAATAAGCAGGAACCCAATAATCCACTGTTAATGCTATTTTCACCTTTCATTTCTCACCCTATACCTTTTGGTGTATAACGCTATATTACTTACTACCATTCAGTACTATACATCATTATCAATCATTTTTGAAATCATGGTGGCTTGTTACGTGGTATAAGCCATGGTGACAAATTACAAGATCTCATTCAAGAGATAAACGGAAATCAGTAGTGTTATATCCCGAAGAGAATTATGAATGGTAACTTTTGAGAACTATTTATGGACCTATATGATACTCATATATCTAATTGTATAATTGTTAAGTAACTTAACTATTCATATTCGTGTCCCTCTTATTATAAGTTTTGTTTTGACCTATGAACTATTAGTATACGATTTACCATTCTTGAGTTATCCCCAGTCTATTAATTACTGTCCCCGCACATTCACAGCCACATCTGGCCGAGTCTTGTACAATTTTTGTTCCTTATTTGGTACGATGCGGTCTGTCTGTTTGGTACATAAACCAAGTATGCTTGAAATAAATGATTCATTTTACAAAGGCTGTTATTGGTGTTCTGGACTTAACTAGCTGGGCTAGGCAGACAGCAGGACCGGCAAGTGCTCTAGACTGCTCATATGGGTTTCATGTGTCACTGGTCCGACTGATAATTCACTGCTCTCCAATTGGCGGCACCGTCATGTCATATATTAACTGGGCACGCAGATAGGCTACAAGTCATAGCAAGTAGATTGGTGAAAAATATTTTAAAACATTCAATGTGAATCTTAAACAAATTCCTTCCGTTTTTTTAGCATAAATTATAAAGTAGACAATTTCATAAATCAATAACCAGCTACTTAATAATATTATCTTTTGATTATGGATGGAGCAGTTATGCTTCACCTGAATTTTATAATTTATTACAAAAACACTTTTAATTCTAGAAGCTGGAAAATAACTATGGAAGTGTAGCTTCTTCGAATTTTAACCTTTTAATTAAATTTGCGAGGCTCAGGTGTCGGAGAATGTGTGAATATCTCATACTTAATCGTGGTCGAGAACCTTGTCACAAAATAATTCTTAAAAGTATTTTTCTTCAAATCGTCAATAAGACTGCTATCAATGTTAACAATGTGTTCAATAGATATATCCACCATTCAAAGTTTCGATTCCGTCATACGCTTGGTAAAATACCATCTAAATAAAATCCTATTTGGTTTATAGATGAAGGGTTTTACAGGGATTACTTCGATTGTTAGGCGGTATTCGTCGCAGACTGACTTCAGTTGAAGTATTACTAAGAACCGAGGAACGCTGGACAATTGCTGGGTACTAGTACAGAACTCTTCAGGAGCGAAATCTAAAATCCGACCAGTGATTGTAGCCAGAGCTTCCTAGGTTTTGAGGAGAACGCTTAATGATTAGAACCGAATTAACACTCAATGATACTTTCACATATTCACTCAATTCGTGAAATTGCGCGAATATCCTATATCGTTGGTGACGCCTGTTTCACTTTCGAAATATATGAACTACACTGATTATGACTTCCTGCTCAAACTTCAGGAACTTATCTACAAGTAACTCACTAATGAGCTGATAATTTTGTGTTAAATGTTGTTTCATTGAGTTCTCGACCTTGCAATGACAGCAATCCCAGTCAGTCAGTTATAACGTAGAACTTCGTACGTACGTACATCAGTTCGAGTTGCCATACCACATTAGCACAGAGATGAAGTTGTCGATTCAAATCCCATATTGATAGAAGTAGTAAGAGTATAAGTATTATGTGAAAGATAAGTGTTTGAAGATGTTATTCAAGGAGTATAATACGGTGAAATAAATTTGGAAAGAGAAAAAGGATACGGACATGAAGAATTCAGAAGATTAGAATTAGGTAGGACACAAAGAGTGGATGCACCTTCGCCATTGCAAACGATTTTGAGCCATGTCATTCAAGGTCTCTAACCATCGGTTGCTATCATCTCGCGAATCACAACCAGGTAGTCTACACCTACCAACATGGCCCAGTTCACTTGTCAGTGACTTCATGGATTTATGCCATGTTTTGGTCTGGCCGCCCCTAGCTTTCTTCCAACCTGCTCCTACACCATAAAGCATTGCACGTCGGGGCAGTCGGTGGTTGGGCATACGTAACACGTGTCCCAGCCATCTTAACTGATGAAGTTTCATTACTTCATCAATCGATTTCCCATCCTTACCTAGTACCCGTTTCCTAACATCTGTATTACTTACCCGGTGGTCTCAGGATATAGGAGCAATGCGTCGAAGACACCTATGATCGAATACTAGCAACCTACGAATATCCTCTACTCTTATCGGCCATGTTTCACTACCATAAAGTAGGACGGAACGGACTGCTGCACAGTAAACCCGTCCTTTTGTTGCTAGACGGATATCTCGCCTACGCCATAAATGGCGCAAGTTGGCGAGAGCTAGACGAGCCTTCTGTATCCGTGCTGAGATTTCGTCACACACCAGACCACAAGGGTTGATGAGACTCCCAAGATAAGTGAAGCTGTCAACACGCTCAACTACTTCACTCCCTATCATTAGTTTAGGTGTCGATGCAACCCAATCCTGAAGTAACATTTTGCACTTCGAGGGAGAGAATCGCATCCCGAATATACCTGCATTGTTGCTTATAATGGTCAGAAGACTATGCATTTTGTCAGCGTCTTCACTGAATAAAACTATGTCGTCGGCGTATTCTAAGTCAACAAGTGAGCCTCCCGGTAAAAGTTCAACTCCTGGAGATTGAGATGATGAAAGTGATATCTCTAAAAGTATGTCAACGACAAAGTTAAACAAGAATGGTGAGAGTGGACAGTCTCGACGAACACCACTTGAGGTAACCAATTCTGATGACAGTTCGCCATAGGCTCTAACTCGACCAGTTGTGTTTGAGTAGAGAGCCTTTATGAGGTTAATGTACTTCTTTGGTACTCCTTTCACTGACAAACACTGCCATAGAACCTCACGATCAACAGAGTCAAATGCTGCCTTAAGGTCAAGAAATACTACTATTGTGGGACGTCTGAATGTATGTCTATGTTCTAGGACCTGACGTAGAGTGAATATCTAGTCCATGCAACCACGTCCAGGTCGAAAACCAGCCTGGTTTTCTCTAGTCTGCTCTTCATGAGCTTTGGTTAGGCGTCCAAGTATTATTGAAGCTAATATTTTAGACACTATATATTTGAAAGTGACCAACTTGGTCTCGTGTGCTGTTACGGGTATGAGGGCTAATATCACTTCCCAGTTGCCCACACCGTGGAAGGGTTCTTCTAGAGGTACCTGAAAAGGAAATTGGGTTAGAAGTGGTCTTAATGACCTGAGAGCGTGACCGCAGTGCCCAAGGGACAACTGCTTGAGGTCGGTCACACACGACCTTTTTGTGGGTAGTTTTTGTGTTAGCTCCGTTCTTCAAAGTACCTTACCGCCGGAGACGGAAATCCGTGGGATAAGGCGAGGTGTGCATTTTTAGGGTCGACCTTTTCTAACCCCACCCCTCCTTGTGGGAAGGCAGCATCGCTGTCATGCTGGTTGTCTGAAGGAAACACCTTACTGCTGTCATACCTCTGTACAGTCAGCAGTACGACTTCGCCTTCGGACCTTGGGATTGCTGCTTTTAGTTTTACCGCTCTTCAAACGACCTGTCTGGCATGGTAGGACCTTGAGGAACGATTGTTCCAGCCAGTATAGCTCGGTTGATTCATCACGATAGATAAGCCCGACCACCACGTCGAGGTAGCAGCAACGGTCGGTGTTGTTGATATAACCGAAAATTCCACATTTTTGATATCCATCCCGTTAATTCACTCTCGAGGCACTGTCATCATAACAGAAAACTGGTGATCAACATCAATAACACTTCCCAACCATAGCAGTTATCTTGACGTGGTAGTTGGGTTTGAAGTTCATAATGACCCAGTCCATCTATACTGGTTGAGACATTCCTTTAGAAACTACCATACAAAGCA